>NC_053389.1:79090785-79339516 GCF_905171765.1 Bufo bufo
TCGTCATAGTCCTGTGTTTCCCCACAGCCACGCACCAGTGATGGGCCCGAGCTGCTTTGGGTGCCACCCCGCTGTGAACATGCTTCATCCTCATCCTCCTCCACCTCCTCCTCGTCCTCCTCGTCCTCCAGTAGTGGGCCCTGTCTGGCCACATTTGTACCTGGCCTCTGGTGTTGCAAAAAACCTCCCTCTGAGTCACTTCGAAGCGACTGGCCTGAAAGTGCTAAAAATGACCCCTCTTCCTCCTCGGCCACCTCCTCTTCCATCATCGCCCTAAGTGTTTTCTCAAGGAGACATAGAAGTGGTATTGTAACGCTGATAACGGCGTCATCGCCACTGGCCATGTTGGTGGAGTACTCGAAACAGCGCAACAGGGCACACAGGTCTCACATGTAGGCCCAGTCATTGGTGGTGAAGTGGGTCTGATCCGCAGTGCGACTGACCCGTGCGTGCTGCAGCTGAAACTCCACTATGGCCTGCTGCTGCTCGCACAGTCTGTCCAGCATATGCAAGGTGGAGTTCCACCTGGTGGGCACGTCGCATATGAGGCGGTGAGCGGGAAGGCCGAAGTTACGCTGTAGCGCAGACAGGCGAGCAGCGGCAGGGTGTGAACGCCGGAAGCGCGAACAGACGGCCCGCACTTTATGCAGCAGCTCTGACATGTCGGGGTAGTTGCAAATGAACTTCTGCACCACCAAATTCAGCACATGCGCCAGGCAAGGGATGTGCGTCAAACCGGCTAGTCCCAGAGCTGCAACGAGATTTCGCCCATTATCGCACACCACCAGGCCGGGCTTGAGGCTCACCGGCAGCAACCACTCGTCGGTCTGTTGTTCTATACCCCGCCACAACTCCTGTGCGGTGTGGGGCCTGTCCTCCAAACATATGAGTTTCAGAATGGCCTGCTGACGTTTACCCCGTGCTGTGCTGAAGTTGGTGGTGAAGGTGTGTGGCTGACTGGATGAGCAGGTGGAAGAAGAGGAGGAGGAAGCTGAGTAGGAGGAGGAGGAGACAGGAGGCAAAGAATGTTGCCCTGCGATCCTTGGCGGCGGAAGGACGTGCGCCAAATAGCTCTCCGCCTGGGGCCCAGCCACCACTACATTTACCCAGTGTGCAGTTAGGGAGATATAGCGTCCCTGGCCGTGCTTACTGGTCCACGTATCTGTGGTTAGGTGGACCTTGCCACAGATGGCGTTGCGCAGTGCACACTTGATTTTATCGGACACTTGTTTGTGCAGGGAAGGCACGGCTCTCTTGGAGAAGTAGTGGCGGCTGGGAACAACATACTGTGGGACAGCAAGTGACATGAGCTGTTTGAAGCTGTGTGTGTCCACCAGCCTAAATGACAGCATTTCATAGGCCAGTAGTTTAGAAATGCTGGCATTCAGGGCCAGGGATAGAGGGTGGCTAGGTGAGAATTTACGCTTTCTCTCAAATGTTTGTGAGATGGAGAGCTGAACGCTGCCGTGTGACATGGTTGAGATGCTTGGTGACGCAG
This sequence comes from Bufo bufo, assembly GCF_905171765.1. Classification (NCBI taxonomy): domain Eukaryota; kingdom Metazoa; phylum Chordata; class Amphibia; order Anura; family Bufonidae; genus Bufo; species Bufo bufo. The sequence continues at coordinate 79,092,284 of NC_053389.1, forward strand.
GTGGTGGTGTTGGTGGTACATCCCATGTTTGCTGGGCGGCAGGTGCCAACGTTCCTCCAGAGGCGGAGGAAGAGGCCGAGGCGGCGGCAGCAGCAGCAGAAGAGGTAGCAGGGGGAACCTGAGTGACTTCCTTGTTTTTAAGGTGTTTACTCCACTGCAGTTCATGCTTTGCATGCAGGTGCCTGGTCATGCAGATTGTGCTAAGGTTCAGAACGTTAATGCCTCGCTTCAGGCTCTGATGGCACAGCGTGCAAACCACTCGGGTCTTGTAGTCAGCACATTGTTTGAAGAAGTGCCATGCCAGGGAACTCCTTGAAGCTGCCTTTGGGGTGCTCGGTCCCAGATGGCGGCGGTCAGTAACAGGCGGAGTCTCTTGGCGGCGGGTGTTCTGATTTTGCCCACTGCTCCCTCTTTTGCTACGCTGTTGGCTCGGTCTCACCACTGCCTCTTCCTCCGAACTGTGAAAGTCAGTGGCACGACCTTCATTCCATGTGGGGTCTAGGACCTCATCGTCCCCTGCATCGTCTTCCACCCAGTCTTGATCCCTGACCTCCTGTTCAGTCTGCACACTGCAGAAAGACGCAGCAGTTGGCACCTGTGTTTCGTCATCATCAGAGACGTGCTGAGGTGGTATTCCCATGTCCTCATCATCAGGAAAAATAAGTGGTTGTGCGTTAGTGCATTCTATCTCTTCCACCCCTGGGGAAGGGCTAGGTGGATGCCCTTGGGAAACCCTGGCAGCAGAGTCTTCAAACAGCATAAGAGACTGCTGCATAACTTGAGGCTCAGACAGTTTCCCTGATATGCATGGGGGTGATGTGACAGACCGATGGGCTTGGTTTGCATGCGCCATCTGTGCGCTTTCTGCAGAAGACTGGGTGGGAGATAATGTGAACGTGCTGGATCCACTGTCGGCCACCCAATTGACTAATGCCTGTACCTGCTCAGGCCTTACCATCCTTAGAACGGCATTGGGCCCCACCAAATATCGCTGTAAATTCTGCTGGCTACTGGGACCTGAGGTAGTTGGTTCACTAGGACGTGTGGCTGTGGCAGAACGGCCACGTCCTCTCCCAGCACCAGAGGGTCCACTAACACCACCACGACCATGTCCACGTCCGCATCCCTTTTTAGATGTTTTCCTCATTGTTCCCGTTTACCACAATTTTTAGAATGGCAAATTTGGGAATGCTTTTTCAACCCAGAACAAAAAGTCTGCTTTTACGGTCACTACAAATAACTTGACCAGCTAAAACACTGCAGATTTGGTTGAATAGAGATGTGAGACCTGTTTTTTTTTGCGCTGTGTGACAGGTATAGGTTTAATCACAGAATGACACTTCTATCAGCACGCTAGCGTGTGTCTTAGGTTTTTCTGAATGACACTATCAATAACTTCAATGTAAGATTTTCTTTTTGGGATAGATTTCAAGTAGGCCTCAAATACCACAAACTAGTTATTTTCAGAATGGCAAATTTGGGAATGCTTTTTCAACCCAGAACAAAAAGTCTGCTTTGACGGTCACTACAAATAACTTGACCAGCTAAAACTGTGCAGATTTGGTTGAATAGAAATGTCAGGTCTATTTTTTAGGCGCTGGGTGACAGGCTCAACTTGCCCCTGATGTAATATATGGCCAAAAAATAACCACACTGTTGATGGTTAAACGCACTTGGGTGACACAGGCTCAGCCTGCAGCTGATGTAGGATATAGCACAAAATAACCACACTATTGATGGTTAAATACACTTGGTGATAGCTCGTGCTGGCGCACCACAAGTCACAAAATGGCCGCCGATCACCCCAGAAAAAAAGTGATCTAAAAACGCTCTGGGCAGCATCAAAAAAGTGAGCAAGTCAATAATAGCACTTCAATGATCCACAGCTGCAGATCGATCACAGAATGAAGTCTTTTGGAGGAGTTAATCTGCCTAATCTCGACCTAACGTCGCAGCTGCAACCTCTCCCTATGCTTGAATCAGCAGAGTGACGTGCAGCGCTACGTGACCCAAGCTTATATAGAGGCTGGGTCACATGCTGCACTGGCCAATCACAGCCATGCCAATAGTAGGCAAGGCTGTGATGGCCTCTTGGGGCAAGTAGTATGACGCTTGTTGATTGGCTGCTTTGCAGCCTTTCAAAAAGCGCCAAGAAAGCGCCGAACACCGAACCCGAACTTTTACGAAAATGTTCGGGTTCGGGTCAGTGTCACAGACACCCCAAAATTCAGTACGAACCCGAACTATACAGTTCGGGTTCGCTCATCCCTACTCCTGACCAATCGCAGGAAAATATCTCCCTTGGATCCTCCACGTCCGAACTCCACACTCCGGAATGATTCAAGTGAGAACAGTCTATTCACCGATATGTAGATAGCAGGGTTTGAAGTTTGAGAAAGGTCCTGCGACAGAAACGTTGATATCTACACATGGGTGAATAAATAGGGTAAAGTTCGGGTTCGTACCAAACTTTAGGATTTTTGGACCCCAGACCCGAACTTTTCAGTAAAAGTTCGAGTTCGGTGTTCAGCGAGTGAATGGCGCTTTTTGAAAGGCTGCAGAGCAGCCTATCAACAAGCGTTTAACTCGTGTGCCCTTAGAAGCCATCACAGCCATGTCTACTAATGGCATGGCTGTGATTGGCCAGTGCAGCATGTGACCCAGCCTCTATATAAGCTGGAGTTGCGTAGCGCTGCACTTCACTCTGCTCTTACTAGTGTAGGGATAGGATGCTGCTGCTGTGAGGGAGAGATTAGGAAATAATCTAAGATCACAAGTGCTTGTTAACTCAGCGATCTACAGCAATTTTGTTTTGTGGGTGCAGGGCACCATTTTTTTATCCTTCCCTGAGCCCAGTGACACAGAAAAATAACTTTTATCAGTCTGTTAGTTAGGTGGGCGTTGGCGACCATTTTGTGCAAGTTCAGTGCATATGTGCATTTGTGACAATCAAATACAAGGTTTAAATACTGCAATATATATATATATATATATATATATATATATATTTTATTTTTTTAAAACACATTTTGGGCAAGATAATAAATTTCCGGCCTTTGCTGCATTTGTCACAGTGAAATACAAGCGTTAGATACTGCTTTTATATTCTGGTTCTGTCACAGTCAAATACAACCAGTCAATACTGCAGTTACATTGTTGGTTGACAAATTAACATTTTTTGTGACCGTGAAGTAATTGTATAAAATTTGCCTGTCACAATGTTGTGTGACCTCAAGAAATGTTTCCTCTTTATGATACCGGCACTGCCTTAACCTCAGTGAACTTGATAGTTGACTATTGGCGGTTACATTGTCGCCTGACATAAACCATCTTGTGAACGCAAAGAATGAGGAGAGCATCAAATAAGGGTCGTGGCCCTGGTCGTGGTGCTGCTTGTGTTGGTTGAGCTCCTGTTGCAGGGAGAGGACGTGGTCGATCTGTGCCAGCTACACGCACAAGTGAAACACCTTCCTCAGGTGCGAGTAGGCGACAGAACCTTCAGCGTTATTTGGTTGGGCCGAATGCAGCTCTACGAATGGTGAGGCCAGAACAAGTACAGGCGATCCGTGTGCTCATTTTCCCAGGGTGGCGTTTTTCTTCCTTTTTGTCCCCCGCTCTTTTTTCATCATGTTCTTGGCATCATATTCATTTATTGCTTCTATCTTTGTTATCTTTTTAACCATGTCTCAATAAATTATACATTTTTTGGTATTATGAGCTCCTTTCCATTTGTTTTCACCAAGTACAGGCAATAGTAGATTGGGGGGCTGACAGTGCCTCCAGTTCCTTCACATTGTCTCCCATCCAGTCCCTTGCAGAAAGATCAGAGTTGGCACCTACAGCTCATGGCCATCTGTCTTTCACCTCACCCCCTTGCAAATCAGGCAAGCAGTCTGAGCCCCAAGTCATGCAGCAGTCTGTTATGCTTTTTGATGACTCTGCTGGCAGGGTTTCTGTGGGCCATCCACATAGCCCTGCCCCAGAAGTGGAAGAGATTGAGTGCACTGATGCCCAACCACTTAGGTTTCAGGATGAGGACATTGGAAGAGCACGTCTCGGATGATGACAAAACACAGGTGCCAACTGCCGCAGCTTTCTGCAGTGTGCAGACCGACAATGAGGGCAGGGGTAAAGAGTGGGTGCAAGATGTGGAGGGTGATGAGATACTAGACCCCGCATGGAATCAAGGTCATGTGAATGACCTGTCTAGTTCGGAGGAAGAGGCGGTGGTCACACAGAGGCACCAGCACAGCAAAAGAGGGAGCAGGGTGCAAAATCGTCTGTTACATTGTCAGGTGACATTTTACCAATTTTGCCATATACAAACCCCTGCTCTGCATAGGCGACAGGGACCTAATTTTTGTAAAATAGTCTGTTCCATTGGTGGGTGACATTAACCCATTTTTGCAGATGAAAAAACCCTGCTCTGCATAGGTGACAGGGACTTAAATTTCTAAAATTCGTCTTTAATTGACGCGCGTCCCCTCCTTTCATTCGATCCTTCCGCTTTAATAACTTGTCCCACATTTCCACTTGATCACATTTCATCCATTGACCTCCCTTGGATGGGGCATCCCTTTCTCACGCTCCCTCTCCGACGTGGAACCCTGATTCGCCGCTAACCGTGATCAACATGGTAGGCATAGAAAAGAACATCGAAAGTGGATAGAGAAGATATCCAATTACATCGTGGACGTCACGGGGACATGCGATCAGGCAGAAGTTATCTAGAGTCAACAAAGCGGCAGCAGGGCCTCTCCTGGCTAACGTTTCCAAATCCAAAATACCCCAGTGACATTCCCTGTTATTTTTTTATCATTCCAATAACAGGGCATATTAAGACTCCAGTATTGTTATTTATAGTCACTACCTCCCCAAGTCGGGAGTGGGCAATTGCTGCGCGCCCCGTCCTTTACTTGGAAGCTTCGGCTTCAATAATTTGTCCCACATTGCCGCTCGATCACATTTAATTTCATCCATTGACCTCCCTTGGATGTGGTATCCCTTTCTCAGGCTCCCTCTCCGGCCTGGAACCCCGATTCCCCGCTACCCGTGATCACTATGGTAGACGCAGAAAAGAACATCGAAAGTTGATAGAGAAGATATCCAATTGGATCGTGGACGTCACGGGGACGTGCGACATGGTTGAGCAGTATGTGTGCACACGCCTACACGTACTGACTGATTAGTTTGCCCCCTTCAACTTCTGGGTCTCCAAATTGGGCACATGGCCTGAGCTTGCCCTTTACGCCTTGGAGGTGCTGGCCTGCCCTGCAGCCAATCTATTGTCTGAACGTGTGTTTAGCACGACTGGACGGGGTTATCACAGGTTATAATTTACCAATGTTTTGGGGTCTACCCAATTTTAAACAAAAATAATAAAATAAAAAACAAAACCAAAAGCAGTGTAGGCTACCTCCTCCTCCACCGCCGCTTCCACCTACACCGCCACATTCACCGCATCCTCAACCTCCTACTCTATATGGACCTCCTCCTCCTAGATAAAGATTATTTTTTATTTATTTTTACGTATTTTATGTTATTTGAAGTCATTTCCCTATCCACATTTGTTTGCAGAGCACTTGCCATGCTCTTAACCACATTTTGCTGCCATTTGCAGCCCTCTAGCCCAGGACTTTTTTAGAGCCATTTTAGTGCTCCAAAGTTCAGATCCCTATTGACTTCAATGGGGTTCAGGTTCGGGGTCAAGTTCGGGTCCCGAACTCAAACTTTTTTGTGAAGTTCGGCCGAACCTGAAAATCCAGGTGTCCACTCAACTATGAATAAGGTCTTCACTTTAATCGTTTTGGAGTGCTGCAGATTTTTGGATTGGATCAGGATTATTTGACACTTGCACCAATTTGACTTCATCTTCAGGGACTAATGCTGCTTGTTTTTCTATTATTGTCTGAACAGGAGATATCTGAACAGTCCGAGATGCTGCCATTTTACCCTGATTCTAAAATTAACGAGTTTGATCATTTTAGTTTTTTTTAGATCTTAAGACTTACATTAGAAAGCTAAAACTAAAAACACCACTTTGCCCTACTAGAGAAGACCACACCTGCCAGAGACAAACAACTGAATGTAGCTGTTGACAGTATTGACAATCTCTGCATTATTTCGACTGGATTGAAAGTCATCTGCATATTTCACGACACACATCAGAAAGGGGGCTATATTGAAAAGTTTTTTCTCTGGTCTCTAGAGACTTCAGATCCATCAAACTAACAATCACAGCAAATATGAGAGAAAGGCACTTTGCTTCTAGACCAGTGATGGCTAACCTCCAGGAATCCAGCTGTGATGAAACTATGCCTCAGCATTTCTGTGGAGTTCTGAGAACATCCACAGAGTTGTAGTTTTACCACAGAGTTGTAGTTTTACCACAGAGTTGTAGTTTTACCACAGCTGGTGTGTCGGAGGTTAGCCATCACGGTTCTAGACCAACAAGACATAAAAATACTTAGTGCTCATGTACACGACCGTATGTATTTTGCAGTCCGCCAAAAATACAGATGACGGCCGTGTGCATTCCGTATTTTGCGGAACGGAACAGCTGGCGCCTAATAGAACAGTACTATCCTTGTCCGTAATGCGAAATAGGAAAATACTGACATACGGAATGCACATGGAGTACCTTCCTTTTTTTGCGGACCCATTGAAATGAATGGTAACGTTTACGGTCCGCAAAAAAAACAGAACGGACACAGAAAGAAAATACGATTGTGTGCGTGAGCTTTAGGCCTCTTTCAATGGGTCCGCAAAAAAAAAAAAAAAACGGATTGTACTCCGTATGCATTCAGTTTCCGTATTTCCGTTCAAAGATAGAACATGTCCTATATTTGGCCGCAAATCACGTTCTGTGGCGCCATTAGAGTCAATGGGTCCGCCAAAAAATGCATCCGTATGTCTTCCGTATCCGTTCCGTTTTTTGCAGAACCATCTTTTAAAAATGTTATGCCCAGCTTAATTTGTTCTATGTAATTACTGTATACGCCAATACAGAAAAACGGACCTTAAAAACGGAACCGAAACGGAAACACAACAACGGAAACAAAAAAAACTGAACGGATCCGTTTACTGAACAGAGGTGGTTATGCAAAATGCCAGGCCACAGGGGTGTGTTATGTGAGTGTGACGGTGGTGATGTTCCGAGTGGGTGTAGTAGTACTCACACAGTTCAGTTGCTCCCTGAGCCGGCCGTGCAGTGGATGGGAAGAGAGCACTAAATCCTCCGGGGCACTCTCGGTTGCAGGGAACACCAGTCAGATGGAAGTTGAGGTGCCCTTGATGGTGGTGTTATTTAGGGTGCTTTTAGTGGCTGGGCCTCTGGTTCGTGACGCCAGCACCGTTAGGTGCAATGAGGAGATGGAGTGGAATGATTAGAGAGGCAGTAGTTAAACCAAACAGGAACTTTACTTGTCAGATGTAGTAAGGCATCCAATATCATCACTTTGTCTCGCATAACGATGGCAAAAATGGTAAAGCAGCAAATCCAATTTAGCTGGCTCATTGAGGTAAAGTATATAGGTTAGCTCCAGCTCACTTTAGTAGGGGTGATTTTCTTATTTGTACTTGGTTAATGACCTTGCTCTGGTTACTCAGCCTTTAAATATAGTTTGGATCTGCTGTAAATTCTATTCTGCAATTCAGCAATATTTAATGCTTCAATAATTCAGCAACCCAAGGGCGATCTCCCTTATGGCAGGCAAACGCTCCGCGTTCATTATTTGAAAAGGTTGCACTCCTCAAAATGATAAGTCGCTTTATACCCCGTAAGGGTAGTCTACAGTATAGGATCAGAAAGTCCTAATCTTGGACTCAAAGGTAGAGTTGAGCGAACCCGAACTGTAAAGTTCGGGTTCGTACCGAACTTTAGGGTTTTCGGCACCTGGACATTTACGTAAAAGTTTGGGTTCGGTGTTCGGCGATTTTTATGGCGCTTTTTGAAAGGCTGCACAGCAGCCAATCAACAAGCGTCATACTACTTGCCCCAAAAGGCCATCACAGTCATGCCTACTATTGGCATTACTGTGATTGGCCAACTGCAGCATGTAACCTACCCTCTATTTAAGCTGGAGTCACGTAGCGCCGCCCGTCACTCTGCTCGGATTAGTGTAGGGAGAGGCTGCAGCTGCTGTGAGGGAGAGATCAGGGAGAAATCTTATCAATAACTGTTTTTTGTACTCTGCGATCTACAGCAAAAGTGTTTTGTGGGTGCAGTGCACAATTTTTTTAAGCCTGCCCCGAGCCAACTACTGCTGAAAACGAACTTTTTTTTCTTCAGTTAGTCAATATCAATACATGATTGGCAGCCATTTTATGCAACGATAGTGCACCAGCACAGGCTATCTGCATGTCTGCAAGTCCAGAAATACAGCTTTGGCATACTGGGGTGAAAAAAGCCTCTGATATGCTTGTCTAATACCAGATGTGCAGTATATCAGAGGCTTTTTTCACCCCAGTATGCCAAAGCCGTATTTATGGCCTAAATGTGACACTCACTTATGCACGTGTAATCCCAGATGTGCAGTATATTAGAGGCTTTTTTCACCCTAACCAAAAAGCTGTATTTCTGTCCTAAATGTGACAGTCACTTATGCTTGTCTAATCCCAGATGTGCAGTATAAGTGACTGTCACATTTAGGACAGAAATACAGCTTTTTGGTTAGGGTGAAAAAAGCCTCTAATATACTGCACATCTGGGATTACACGTGCATAAGTGAGTGTCACATTTAGGCCACAAATACCGCTGTCATATAGAGTTAAAAAAAAAAAATTGTGCAATACCCTACATCAGGGTTTTTATTGGCGGTTAATTATTTTTAACAGACTTAACCACTTTTTACTTTGCTTTGTAAATGCTAACTATGAGGAAAACATCTAATAAGGGACGCGGTCATGGTGGTGGAGCCTCTGGTGCAGGGAGAGGACGTGGCCGTTCTGCCACAGCTACACGTCCTACTGAACCTACTACTTCAGGTCCCAGTAGCCGCCAGAATCTACAGCGATATTTGGTCGGGCCTAATTCCGTTCTAAGGATGGTAAGGCCTGAGCAAGTACAGGCGCTAGTCAATTGGGTGGCCGACAGTGGATCCAGCACATTCACATTATCTCCCACCCAGTCTTCTGCAGAAAGCGCACAGGTGGCGCCTGAAACCCATGCCCATCAGTCTGTCACATCACCCCCGTGCATATCAGGGAAACTGTCTGAGCCTCAGTCATACAGCAGTCTCTTATGCTGTTTGAAGACTCTGCTGGCAGGGTTTCCCCAAGGGCATCCACCTAGCCCTTCCCCAGGGGTGGAAGACATAGAATGCACTGACACACAACCACTAAGGTTTCCTGATGAGGACATGGGAATACCACCTCAGCACGTCTCTGATGATGACGAAACACAGGTGCCAACTGCTGCGTCTTTCTGCAGTGTGCAGACCGAAAAGGGAGGTCAGGGTGGAAGACGATGCAGGGGACGATGAGGTCCTAGACCCCACATGGAATGAAGGTCGTGCCACTGACTTTCAGAGTTCGGAGGAAGAGGCAGTGGTGAGAGCGAGCCAACAGCGTAGCAAAAGCGGGAGCAGGGTGCAGAAGCAGAGCAGCCGTCGCCAAAACAGTTCGCCTGCTACTGGCCACTGTCACCAGGGACCGAGCACACCAAAGGCAGCCTCAAGGAGTTCCCTGGCATGGCACTTCTTCACACAATGTGCTGACGACAAGACCCGAGTGGTTTGCACGCTGTGCCATCAGAGCCTGAAGCGAGGCATTAACGTTCTGAACCTTAGCACAACCTGCATGACCAGGCATCTACATGCGAGACACGGGCTGCAGTGGAGTAAGCACCTTCAAAACCAAGAAAGGACTCAGGCCCCTCCTGCTCCCTCTTCTGCTGCTGCCTCGGCCTCTTCCTCCGCCTCTGGAGGAATGTTGGCACCTGCCGCCCAGCAAACAGAGGATGTGCCACCAACAACACCACCTCCGTCACCAAGCATCTCCACCATGTCACACAGAAGTGTTCAGCTCTCCATCTCACAAACCTTTGAGAGAAAGCGTAAATTCCCACCTAGCCACCCTCGATCTAAACTGCTGGCCTTTGAAATGCTGTCATTCAGGCTGGTGGAGACGGACAGCTTCAAAACAGCTCATGTCGCTTGCTGTCCCACAGTACATCGTTCCCAGCCGCCACTACTTCTCCAGGAGAGCCGTGCCCTCCCTGGACAACCAAGTATCGGATAAAATCAAGTGTGCACTGCGCAATGCCATCTGTGGCAAGGTCCACCTAACCACAGATACGTGGACCAGTAAGCACAGCCAGGGACGCTGTATCTCCCTAACTGCACACTGGGTAAATGTAGTGGTGGGTGGGCCCCAGGCGGAGAGCTGTTTGGCGCACGTCCTTCCGCCCCCAAGGATCGCAGGATATCATTCTTTGCCTCCTGTTGCCTCCTCTTCCTACTCAGCTTCCTCCTCCTCTTCTACCACCTCCTCATCCGGTCAGCGACAGACCTTCACTACCAACTTCAGCACAGCCAGGGGTAAATGTCAGCAGGCCTTTCTGAAACTAATGTGTTTGGGGGACAGGCCCCACACCACGCAGGAGTTGTGGCGGGGTGGTTGCTGTCAGTGAGCCTCAAGCCCGGCCTGGTGGTGTGCGATAATGGGCGAAATCTCGTTGCAGCTCTGGGACTAGCCGGTTTCACGCACATCCCTTGCCTGACGCATGTGCTGAATTTGGTGGTGCAGAAATTCATTCACAACTACCCCGACATGTCAGAGCTGCTGCATAAAGTGCGGGCCGTCTGTGCGCGCTTCCGGCATTCTCATCCTGCCACCGCTCGGCAGTCTGCTCTACAGCGTAACTTCCGCCTTCCCGCTCACCGCCTCATATGAGACGTTCCCACCAGGTGGAACTCCACCTTGCACATGCTGGAGAAACTGTGCGAGCAGCAGCAGGCCATAGTGGAGTTTCAGCTGCAGCACGCACGGGTGAGTCGCACTGCGGAACAGCACTACTTCACCACTAATGACTGGGCCTCCATGCGAGACCTGTGTGCCCTGTTTCGAGTACTCCACCAACATGGCCAGTGGCGATGGTGCCGTTATCAGCGTTACAATACCACTTCTATGTCTCCTTGAGAAAATACTTAGGGCAATGATGGAAGAGGATGTCTCCCAGGATGAGGAGGAGGAAGAGGGGTCATCTCTAACACTTTCAGGCCAGTCTTTTAGAAGTGGCTCAGAAAGAGGATTTTTGCAACAGCAGAGGCCAGGTACAAATTTGGCCAGCCAGGGCCCACTACTGGAGGAGGAGGATGGGGATGAAGCATGTTCACAGCGGGGTGGCATCCAACGCAGCTCGGGCCCATCACTGAGGCGTGGCTGGGGGGATACGGAGGACGCAGACGATACGCCTCCCACAGAGGACAGCTTGTCCTTACCTCTGGGCAGCCTGGCACACATGAGCGACTACATGCTGCAGTGCCTGCGCAACGACTGCAGAGTTGTCCACATTTTAACGTGTGCTGACTATTGGGTGGCCACCCTGCTGGATCCCAGTTACAAAGACAATGTGCCGTCCTTAATTCCCTCACTGGAGCTTGATCGGAAGATGCGCGACTACAGGCGCACGCTGGTAGACGCGCTCCTGAGAGCATTCCCAACTGACGCCGGGGGACAAGTGGAAGCACAAGGTGAAGGTAGGGGAGGAGGAAGAGGTCGCCAACGCAGCTGTGTCAGCGCCAGCACCTCAGAAGGCAGGGTTAGCATGGCCGACATGTGGAAAAGCTTTGTCACCTCGCCGCAACAACCGGCCCCAACTACTGATATGGAGCGTGTTAGCAGGAGGCAGCATTTGAACAACATGGTGGAACAGTACCTGTGCACACGACTACACATACTGACTGATGGTTCTGCCCCATTCAACTTCTGGGTCTCCAAATTGTCCACATGGCCAGAGCTTGCCCTGTATGCCTTGGAGATGCTGGCCTGCCCTGCAGCCAGTGTACTCTCTGAACGTGTATTTAGCACGGCAGGAGGAGTCATTACAGACAGACGCAGCCGCCTGTCCACAGCCAACGTGGACAAGCTCACGTTCATTAAAATGAACCAGGCTTGAATCCCACAAGACTTGTCTGTACCTTGTGCAGAATAGACATTTATACCACCAAACATATATTCTTGTACTCAAGTCAAATGCAATGATTCTTTGTTTTATTTTTTATTTTTTTATTTGTCCCAATATTTTGGGGGCTACCTACCCCAATAAAAAAATAAAAAACATTGTTGGCTACCTCCTCCTCCTCCATTGCTGCCTCCACCTACAACACCACATTCCCCGCCTCCTCAACCTCCGACTCCATATCCACCTCCTTCTCTGAGTTGCAGGTTAATAATTTGTAATTTTTTGTTATTTTATTTTAAGTTATTTCCCTATCCACATTTGTTTGCAGAGCAGTTGCCATGCTCTTAAGCACATTTTACTGCCTTTTACATCCCTCTAGCCTTTTCAAGGACTATTTTAGAGCCATTTTAATTTTAAAAAAGTGCCAATTTTAGTGCCCTAAATTGAAAAAAAAAAATCTTATTTTCAATTGTCGGGTGACATTTTACCATTTTTGGCGTATACAAACCCCTGTTGTGCCTGGGTGACAGGGGCCAAAATCTCTCAAAATCCTCTGTTCTATTGCTGGGTGACATGAACCCCCTTTTGCTGTGAATGAACCCCTGCTGTGCCTGGATGACAGGGGGGGGGGGGCACAGTGGACGTGCAGTACGCAGCCCTGCAGGGTATTGCGAATGTGAGGTCACGGTTACTTAGGCAAATGAGGATTGCTCTTGGTTACTCAGTTTGTAGGGAAACCCTGGGCAGCATATAGCAGTGATAGAGAGGCTGGCACAGAAGTCCTCTGGGGCACTCTCTGTATATAGGGACCAGGCATGATGGTGGGTGAGGTGCCCTGGATGTTGCAGATATTTAATGTGTCGGGGGCAAGGTCCCTTTAAGGTTCGTGACGCCAGTGCCTGTAACAGTGGCACACCGGTTGATGATAGTGGTAATAAGTGAGGAACACGTTGTGGTGAACCAAAACTTCCTTTACTAGAAACAGTTAACTTTATACAGTCTTTTGTAAGTTCCAGGTACAGCAGCAGTAATAAGCAGGCTTTATAAATATATGGCAGGCACAATGTTCTTGCAAGATACACAGATGGTAAAACACTCACAGGCCAGGCTGCACTTCTCAGAAATCCTGTGCACTATTCCTCAGAACTCCTGGCTGTCTTTATCCCAAGGCCCGTATGCCCTAATGCTGGCTTTATCCTTGGTAGAAAACTTCCTCAGGTATATATCCTTGCTTTAGGTAAAATACTTCTGCCCTTCAGCTCTCTTGTCTAGCTGGAATACTGGCTCTGCTTGGTTATGGGAACTTGGTTTCTCAGGAGGCAACTCTTCCCCTGGTGACAATCTTCTGAGCTAACTCTGGCTCAATATTCTCAGGCAGGCTAGACTTCACTCACTAGCCTCCTGGTAGCCTCTAGAAGCCTGGGCTGTCTAGTTGCACGTCAGAGCCTGCACCTCAGCCCCACTCTGGCTAAAGTGTCTTCTGGCCTCTGACTCTACACTTCTCCCTGCACAGGACCTGACTATTTATATTAGGGGTTCCCTAGCTCCCTCTACTGTCTTGGAGGAGGAATTACACGCTAACAGGCCTGATACACATTTAAAGCAGGAAAATGCACATAAATAACATGAATAAAGTGACATTTTGCATATAAAACACAATAGCCCTGTTCCACAGGAGGTGGAGTACGACGTAGCCCAACTGACTCTTGTGTAGTGCCCACATTTACCTAGTGGGACACTACAGAAGCACAAGGCGAAGGCAGAGGAGGAGGAGGAAGAGGTCGCCAACGCAGCTGGGGCACCACCAGTACCTGAGAAGGCAGGGTTAGTATGGCCCATATGTGGAAAAGCTTTGTCAGCCTTGGAGGTGCTGACCTGCCCTGCAGCCAGTGTATAGTGTGAACGTGTGTTTAGCACGGCAGAGAGCATTATCACAGGCCGCAGCCAATGTGGACAAGCTTACGTTTATTAAAATGAACCAGACATGGATCCCACAGGACTTGTCCGTACCTTGTGCAGAATAGACATTTATACCAGCCTCAACCATCCATTCTTGTACTCAAGTGCACTTATTCTTTGTTTTATTTTGTTATATGTCCCAATATTTTGGGGGATACCCAAATTTAAAAATAAAAAATAACACAAATCAGTGTTGGCTACCTATTCCTCCTTCACCACTGCTTCCACCTACACCGCCACGTCAACCTACACCGCCACATCCACCACCTCCTCAACCTCCTACTCCTAGATCCAGATTATTTTTAATTTTTCTGTATTTTATGTTATTTTAAGTCATTTCCCTATCCACATTTGTTTGCAGAACAGTTGTCATGCTCTTAAAGGGGTTATCAGATTTAATGAAAAAAAAAAAAAATCTTAAAACCCATCAGGATATACATATAATTTGGTTAAGCTAGATTTCATCTAATTAAAACCCATATGTACACCTTTTCATGGTTCTGTCATTGCTTTGTTTACATGCTGAAGTACATGCTGAGGGGGCGTGTAACAACAAAGTCTGAGCTCTCCCTCATGAATATTTGTGGGCGTGAGCAACCTGACCTTTCCCTCACCCTGCTCTGCACTTTGCATAAAAAAACAAAACACATGATCATCTCCTAGCTCACACTGGCAGAAGATCTTCCTGTCACATTGCAGCTGGAGCTGCCTGCCGGATCCGCCGATCAGTGTGACAACTGACAGCATTTGTAGACTGATCAGAGTGTGGATCTGTCTAGAAATGCATTGGAAGAACGGATCCTTTAGGCTGCGTTCACACGGGCGAGATTTCCGCGCAGGTGCAATGCGGTAGGTGAACGCATTGCACCCGCACTGAATCCGGACCCATTCATTTCAATGGGGCTGTTCAGATGAGCAATGATTTTCACGCATCACTTGTGCGTTGCGTGAAAATCGCAGCATGCTCTATATTCTGCGTTTTTCACGCAACGCAGGCCCCATAGAAGTGAATGGGGTTGCGTGAAAATCGCAAGCATCCGCAAGCAAATGCGGAGCGATTTTCACGCATGGTTGCTAGGTGACAGTCTATTCACTGTATTATTTTCCCTTATAACATGGTTATAAGGGAAAATAGCATTCTGAATACAGAATGCTTAGTAAAATAGCGCTGGAGGGGTTAAAAAAAATAAAATTAACTCACCTTCTCCTCCTGATCGCGAAGTTCCCGGTCTCTTCTTTACTTCTTTAATGACCTTTGGTGACGTCAGATCACATGCTCTAATCACATGGTCCATCACCGTGGTGATGTACCATGTGATTGGAGCATGTGATCTGACGTCACCAAAGGTCCTTTAGCCCACAACTCATCATACCGGGAACTTCGCGAACAAGAGGAGAAGGTGAGTTAATTTTTTTATTTTTTTTTAACCCCTCCAGCGCTATTTTACTAAGCATCCTGTATTCAGAATGCTATTATTTTCCCTTATAACCATGTTAACCTCTGAAGAAGTTCGGGTCTGGGTACTACAGTCGGTTTTTTATCACGCGCGTGCAAAACACATTGCACCCGCGCAATAAAAACTGAACATCGGAACGCAATCGCAGTCAAAACTGACTGCAATTGCATTCCTACTCGCGCGGGTTTGCTGCAACACACCGGGATGCATCCGGACCTAATCCGGACACGCTCGTGTGAACCCAGCCTTACAAATGCATTTTTTGTATGGATCCGTCTATCCTCTTGTCATGCGGATGGACGGATCCCTCTAGCAGTCTTTTTCACAGTTTTCATGGTCTGTGCATGCGCAGACTGGAAGGACGGATCCATCCTTCAGGTCCTTCAGTTGTTTTGCAATGACGGATCCAGCAGGCAGTTCCGTCGTCGGAACTGCTCGCCGGATCACTCTGCTGCAAGTGTGAAAGTAGACTTAGTCCTGCGACCTCTAACCGTGCACTGCCGTGCTGCGCCGGAGATTTGCACCAGTCCCCATTATAGTCAATGGGGACGGAGCGGCAGTCCAGCGGCATGGCCAAATAGCGGCAGGGCGGATCCGACAGGGTGAACAGCCTGCCTGATACGTCCTGCCGCTAGTGTGAAAATACACATACGCTAGTGTGCAAGTACCATTATCAGTATCTGTATCTAAGCAATATCTATATTATTCAATATAGATATTGCTTAGATAAATATATATATATTGGTGGCAGATATGGATTTTATATAGCTGAATCAAAAAATATGATGGACTATTATATATTTATTTTTCCCAGGGGGTGGTAACTGTATAATGTGTAGTTGTTGGGGGATAACATGGGTGTAAGTACGATCCCCAGACGCAGAGGGGATCACACTAACTCTAGCCCCAGTGAGTGCAGGAGGGAGAAACATACCCTGCTGCCGGAGAAGAGGAGATCGCCTCGGCTCTGGTATGTACTGCGCATGAGCGATCGCATACCATCGCCGAGGCAGTGTGAGAAGAGCTGGAGAGGGGCGGCACCAGAGGCTCTGACGTCTCGTTTACAGAGCCTGGCCACTCCCTCAAGCAGGGAGAAGCTTGTAAAACGAGACGTCATCACCAGAGACGGCTTGCTGACGTCGGGGGTCACATGACCCATAATTGAACTGGCCAAACTGAGAAAGATAGCTAATGTAAGTGATTAGAAGAAACTTTCAATAGACTATAATAAATAAATTCATTCTAATTACTCTTTAGTCTGATAACCCCTTTAAGCACATTTTGATGCCTTTTGCAGCCCTCTAGCCCTTTCCAGGACTATTTTAGAGCCATTTTAGTGCCCAAAAGTTCTGGTCCCCATTGACTTCAATGGGGTTCGGGGTCAAGTTCGGGTCCCGAACCCAAACTTTTTTTTCAAGTTCATCCGAACCTGCCGAACCCGAACATCCAGGTGTCCGCTCAACTCTACTCAAAGGTTGAGGTAAAATGGTTCCCTGGGCTAGGCCCAGGAGAACAGAGACAAGTCTCCTAACTCCC
The DNA here is from genome assembly GCF_905171765.1 of Bufo bufo. Lineage (NCBI taxonomy): Eukaryota > Metazoa > Chordata > Amphibia > Anura > Bufonidae > Bufo > Bufo bufo. Next base: position 79,109,360 of record NC_053389.1, read on the forward strand.
AACTCCTAAACTCATAACTAACTTCCTGTGGCTGCACTATTTATATGGTGTTATAGTGACCTCTAGTGGTGAAAGTATGTAATACATGTTACCAGCCTGTAATATGGATTTAGCAGCATAGACAAAAATAGTGCAAAATGACATCATACTATAGATAACAATTTGGAGTGGACCATACATGCATATGTGGGACACTACAGTTACTGCCGTGCTGCTGCCACTGAAGTGCATGGGAACAGTGCTGCAGTAAGAAGCTTCGGTCCAGTTACTCTGAATAGCTGATTGGCGGAGTTGCAGGGTGACGCACTCCTGCCGATATATTTATAACCTGTTTTAGACATAGCTAATCAATAGCTAATCAATTATTTGGCAGTATTATGAGGGATGAAATTATGAGAAAACTGTCTAAAATGAAAAATGACCAGCTTTGGCCTCTTTCACACGACCGCTTTTTTTTCAGTTTTGTGGGCCGTTTTTTGCGATCCGTATACGGAACCATTCATTTCAATGGTTCCGCAAAAAAAACGGAATGTACTCCGTATGCATTCCGTTTCCGTATTTCTGTTTTTCCGTTCCGTTGAAAGATAGAACATGTCCTATATTTGGCCGCAAATCACGTTCCGTGGCTCCATTAAAGTCAATGGGTCTGCAAAAAAGCGGAATGCATACGGAAATGCATCCGTATGTCTTCCGTATCCGTTCCGTTTTTTGCGGAACCATCTATTTAAAATGTTATGCCCAGCCCAATTTTTTCTATGAAATTACTGTATACTGTATTTGCCATACGGAAAAACGGAACGGAAACACAACGGAAACAAAAAACGGATCCATTTAAAACGGACCGCAAAACACTGAAAAAGCCATACGGTCGTGTGAAAGAGGCCTTAAGCAGGAAATCCTGACAAACACAAATGTGAGTCATTTTGACCGGTCTGCTACTGAAAATAGAAAGAGTATTTATAGCATTCTCAATCACTGAACTTTTATATCATTCATACCAAAGTCATTAAATCACAATGACTTGTAATAATGGGAAAATATATATAGTGTAATTGTGAAGATACAGAGATTGTTTGACAAGACTAAACATTCAGTTAGCCCAAATATCAGAGAAACAGTCTCTCAAAACTGTAAAATTAAAATCTGACACCTACTCTTTTGAAGGCAGGTGATGTAAATCCAGTCTATAATGGCATATTTTCGTCTTGCTTTAAGTAGAGAGGGGTTAAGGGCTCCCAGAGAAATTCCAGCTGGAAACCTATTGATTGCCGCGCTCCATGAATGCAGAATGATCAAAGGCGACTTCCCATTAGGAAACACGGTGATCCGATTGGACACTGGGGCCGCCATCTGCAGTCAGCCCAAGAGGACCAACAAAAGGCCCTAATGCTGTCTATTAAGCAACCCTGCTGTTAGGGCACACCAGTGTTGTGACTAAGGGATCTGAGGGGCTTTTCCCCAGGAGCGTTAAATTCCAGGAGCCCAAACTCCTCCTCTACGCGGCGATCGGAGGAGCTGTTAGTTTGATAGCCTCGAGCCATAGGAGGGATACCACAGCAATGCTTTCCTATGGAGCCCTGCCTGCCATAGCTTGCAATGATACTTCATTGCAATCTATGGGACAAGCGATCTAACGATCTCATGTTCTAGTCCCCTTAGGTGAAAATATAATAGTAAAATAATTTTTTTTAAATATAAAAAAGTTAAAATCTATAAATTCACTTGAACAAGGTATTTTGTACAATTTTGGACACCCATGTATGAAAAGGATTAGAGCAGGTAATTGGGTGACCAAGGTAAGTAAGGGAATTGGTAGATTGCAGTACCAAGACAGGTTAGAAAACTTGCGATTGTTTACTTTGGAAAAAAAAACTGCTTTGGGAAATCTAATTACATTTTCATACCTAGGCCTGTGACCATGATAAAGGGGCATCCTCCACATCTAAAGCAAGAAGGTTTCAATATCAACATATATGATCTTACTGCTCTTACAATCCCCATATAACAGAATCATTTTCCAAGGCGCTGGACTGATCTTGAAACGTGTAGTAGAGATTTTTGTGGCAGTTCCCTGGAGACATTTGCAGGCTCGATGCAATAGCCGCACACTGAGGATTCTGTGATCCATGCTTCTCAGAGATGCGCCTGGATTTTGCACAACTCGCTTCAGTGGAATCACACACCCACCATTTAACTTTTACTTTCTCTAAAGTTTTTACACTATGAGCACATACTCTCCAACACTGTAGTTGGTACATTTGGCAGCACATAATCCCCGCCCTACAATACCACCAAATCCACCCAAGACAACCCACATACAGTATGTGTAGGGCTTGCTTATAGCACAGACCTGTCACTTACCAGTAGGAGGAGCGCCCAGCCGGTCACAGACAGCGCAGGTAAGTATAATGCTTCTAAAATTGCTAAGTAACCATGGCAGCCAGGACTGCAGTAGCGTCCTGGTTGCCATGGTTACCGATCGGAGTCCCAGCGATTAAACTGGGACTCCAATCGGAACTCTCCGCTGCCACCAATGATGGGGGGGGGATTTTAATTAGGAGGGGGGAGAGGGGAGGCCACACTGGCCACCAATGAATATAATACTGGGGAGGGAGGGAGGGGGGCCGCACTGGCCACCAATTAATATAATACTGGGGAGGGAGGGGGGCCGCACTGGCCACCAATGAATGTAATACAGGGGAGGGGGGGCCGCACTGGCCACCAATGAATGTAATACAGGGGAGGGGGGGGCCGCACTGGCCACCAATGAATTAAATACTGGGGAGGGAGGGGGGGCCGCACTGGCCACCAATGAATGTAATACAGGGGAGGGAGGGGGGGGGCCGCACTGGCCACCAATGAATGTAATACAGGGGAGGGAGGGGGGGGGGCCGCACTGGCCACCAATGAATGTAATACAGGGGAGGGGGGCCGCACTGGCCACCAATGAATTAAATACTGGGGAGGGAGGGAGGGGGGGCCGCACTGGCCACCAATGAATGTAATACAGGGGAGGGAGGGGGGGGGGCCGCACTGGCCACCAATGAATGTAATACAGGGGAGGGAGGGGGGGGCCGCACTGGCCACCAATGAATGTAATACAATGAATATAATACTGGGGAGGGAGGCCGCACTGGCCACCAATGAATGTAATACAGGGGAGGGAGGGGGGGGGACACTGGCCACCAATGAATGTAATACAGGGGAGGGAGGGGGGCTGCTCTGGCCACCAATGAATGTAATACAGGGGAGGGAGGGGGGCCGCACTGGCCACCAATGAATGTAATACAGGGGAGGGAGGGGGGCCGCACTGGCCACCAATGAATGTAATACAGGTGTAATGACCGGCGTCACGCACAGGGAGGGAAAAGGGAAAGCCCTGCCCAAGGGAGAGGGAAAGGTGGTGACCCCTGACTCACCTTGCGGCTGGCACCTGACTGCCCTGACGTCCCTAGACGGGTTCCTCACCCGTGCGGCGATCACGTGCCTAAACCCTGGCTTTCCCTAAAATGAGCCCTAGATAGTGAACGGGCCAGTGGGATCGCTAGTCCGCACCACTGACACTAAGAGGGAAACACCAGGGAGAGGACAGACAATACAGACAAACACATACACCCAGGTGGGCGACCACAGCAGACCACAAAGGTCCAACAGGGATCCGGAGGGTAACGTTCTGGACCAACAACCAGAGAACGCAGCAACACAGCTCCAGAGGGTCAAAATAGAAGTCCAGGCAGGAAGCTCTATATCTGGCAACCAGAGAAGTGTGAGAGGGGAAAATAAAGAGGTTGGGAGTGCTGGACAAGGAACAGCTGAGGAGAAGGAGCTACGGATCCCTGAGTGAGCCAAAAAGGGTTGCAAAGCAAACCCAGAAAGCTACCCTAAGGAAACAGCCATATCTTTAATAGAGCGCGCAGCCAACCGCTGCGACTTCCTGACCCCGGGTATAACGGAGTCAGGCGTGGTTCTTGACACCCTCGTGACAACAGGGGAGGGAGGGAGGCCACACTGGTCTGCCCCCTCCTGCCTGGCAGCACCCGATCTCTTACAGGGGGCTATGATACGCACAATTAACCCCTTAGGTGCAGCACCTGAGGGGTTAATTGTGCGGATCACAGCCCCCTGTAAGAGATCGGGTGCTGCCAGGCAGGAGGGGCAGTTATGTACACAGTTCTTAGTATTTTCTAACTTGAAGCGTCCCCATCACTATGGGAACGCCTCTGTGTTAGAATATACTTTCGGATCTGAGTTTTCACATCTGAAAAAGCTTTTATGCAGACGGATCTGCGGATCCGTCTGTGTGAAAGTAGCCTACGGACATGGATCATGGACGCAGATAACAAGCTTGTGTGAATCCTTGTTTTTTCACGGACCCATTGACTTGAATGGGTCCGCGAACAGTTGTCAGTCAAAAAAAATTTTTTTGACGGACAGGAAACACGGATCACGGACGAGGATGAACAACGGTGCATTTTCCGAGTTTTAAATGAAACCATTGAAAGTCAATGGGTCTGCAGAAAATCACGGAAAACGGAACAACGGAACAACGGACACAACGGTCGTGTGCATGAGGCCTAAGGCTCATTACTATTTACTGCTGTGGAAGTGGGTCAGGAATTTGAAGTGGAGAAGATTCTTGATTCCATTTTAGTCAGAAATTCTCTGTAACGTTTAGTCTGTTTGAATGGATATGGGCTGATGTGAATGACTTAAATGGGTTGCCTGTCAGTCTGCCTCCTCTACTGAAAGGATCATGGTTACCTACTCCCCACCGCTCTGGTCCTCCAGGCTCCAGCATTTCCATCTACCAGTCAGTTTTTGTTTTTTTTCCTCCCTTGCATAGGCATGGTCACCTGATCATCTTCAACCAACTGCTAGTTTCAGCGGTGATGTGTCCCTAAGGGTGTATTCCCATGACCGTAAGTGTTTTGCGGTCCGCAAATTGCAGATCTGCAAAACACGGATACCGGCCCTGTGCATTCCGCATTTTGCAGACCGCACATGGCCGGTGCTATATAGAGAATGCCTATTCTTATCCGCGGTTGCTGACAAGAATAGGACATGCTCTATATTTTTGCGGGCCGCGGAATGGAACAACGGATGCGGACAGCACACAGTGTGCTGTCCGCATCTTTTGCGGCCCCAATGAAATAAATGGGTCAGCACCTGTTCCGCAAAATTGCGGAACGGATACGGATCCATTTATACAGTCATGTGAATGCACCCTTAGAGACATGTCATCGATGAAGCCAGTGGTTGAAGAGGATCAGGTGACCAGCCCATGCTGGGGAGGAAGAAAACAAATCCCGGAATAAGGAGATGCGGGAGCACAAAGGACCAGAGTGGCAGCGAGTAGGTAAGTATGATCTTATTTAAAGAGGACCTGTTACCAAAAAATGCAATACAATCTACAGGCAACATATTATACAGAAGTTTTGTGGGGAAAGATTCAGTAAACTTTGTAATTTATACAGAACATTTCCACACGCACAATGCGAAGGGAACTCAAGGGATTGGGACTGAACAGCTGTGTAGCCATAAGAAAACCACTAATCAGTGAGGCAAACCAGAAAAAAAAAATCTGTGAGCATAAGGATTGGACTCTGGAGCAATGGAAGAAGGTCATGTGGTCTGATTAATCCAGATTTACCCTGATCTAGAGTGATGGGCGCATCAGGGTAAGAAGAGGGGCAGAAGAAGTGATGCACCTATCATGCCTAGTGCCTACTGTACAAGCCTCTGGAGGCAGTGCTATGATCTGGGGTTGCTGCAGTTGGTCAGGTTTCTGTTCAGTAACAGTATGTGCTCCAAGAATGAGGTCAGCCGACTACCTGAACATACTGAATGACCAGGTTATTCCATCAATGGATTTTTTTCTTCCCTGATGGCACGGGCATATTCCAAGATGACAATGCCAGGATTCATCGGGTTCAAATTGTGAAAGAGTGGTTCAGGGAGCATGAGACATCATTTTCACACATGGATTGGCCACCACAGAGTCCAGACCTTAACCCCATTGAGAATCTTTGGGATGTGCTGGAGAAGGCTTTGCGCAGCAGTCAGACTCTACCATCATCAATGCAAGATCTTGGTGAAAAATTAATGCAACACTGGATGGAAATAAATCTTGTGACATTGCAGAAGCTTATCGAAACAATGCCACAGCGAATGCGTGCAGTAATCAAAGCTAAAGGCGGTCCAACAAAATATTAGAGTGTGTGACCTTTTTTTTTGGACAGGCAGTGTATAAATTACAAGTTTTATTGAATCCTTTCCCACAAAAATATAAACCAATCTGCTCAGCTCCTCCTTCTCTATAACATGGTGCCTGCAGATTGCACTGCATTTCCTATTTAAAGGTGCTTCTTACTGGCCTCTTGCACCAGTTATAAAGGATATTCCCTCGTCTTATGAACTGTACTTTAGTGTATTGTTGCCTGTGACCTGATTTGAACCTGGCTTGTCTTATATTCCACAGTACCACATCCCCGATCTTCTTAACTTTCATTACTTAACCCCGGTATGTCCAACCTGGTTTCTAAATACAATACTGCATCCCAAATTTGCCTGATCTCGTTTCCTGACTTGACTCAAACCACAGTAGTTTTTTGTTAATACAGAATAAAAAGTTAGGAAAATTTCCCAGTTATTTAATTTAATAGGTTATTCTTATCTCGCCCTTTTCAGGGCCGAGATGAGAATAACCTAAGTACGCGCCAGCCCTAGATAGGTGGAGTTAGGAAATGGCTATGCTCTGCTTTCATCACTCCCATGGCAGTGAAAGGGAGCAACGCAAACAGAGTAGCACAGCAAGTTTTTCTGTTTCCGGTAACTCAGGAGCACTTGCTTGCTATGCTACACAGTCCAAATCACTGCAATGGAAGTTAGAGAAACAATAGAGACATTCCTTCCAACCATCCAGGATCAGGCAGGACAATCCCGGATTTCTGCATCTGTCCCTCAGTCCTGTGATGGCTGTGACATGTACCGATTTCAACTGTATTTGTGTCCTGAGGACGCAGATATGGTTGAATGCAAAGGTGAAGGAGGGAGTCATCATCCTCTGGCCCAAACACTTACAGCAGGCAAGATGGATGCAGTGATATCATTGTGCCTGCTGAGCAACCAAGAGAACAGGGCAGGATCATTCCCCAGCCAGCGTGCTCTCCTGCTCAGCCAAGCATGTTGTTCTCTATTTGGGGAATGGGGCTGAATGAGTATTACTTTTTTACTTTATTAACACTGCAGGGGTAGTATAGTGTCCCACTAGGTAGGGGTGGGCACTACACAAGGGTCTATTGGGTCATGTGTTACTCCTATTTTTAAGGGACAGTAATATTATATGTAACCATGCATTTTAATGTATTATCTATGTGCTTTTGTGTGTATTGTTCCCCTGTGACATGCATAGCAGGCCTATTAGGGTGTAGTTAGGCATCCTAGACACTAGAGGGAGATAGGGAGCCCCTAGTATAAATGTTCAGGCCCAGACAGGGAGGGGTTAGCCTGTAGTCAGGAGTCTGGACACAGAAGTGAGAGGGCACCAGCCAGAGATATGCTGAGGGCCTCCTCCTGACATGCAGCTAGATAGTCCAGGCTGCTAGTTGCTACCAGGAGGCTAGTGAAGGATAATAGCCTGCCTGTGGATAATGAGCCTCAGTTAGCTCAGAAGAGTCACCCCATGAGAGGAGATGTGCCTCCTGGGAGAAACCTACAGTTCCCACAAGCCAAGCAGAGCCAGTGTACCAGCTAAGACAAGTAAGCTGAAGGGCAGAGGAATCATTAAGTAAATGCAAGGATAAATACGAGAGGAAGATTGTTTACCAAGGATAAAAGCCAGCATTGGGGCATCCGGGCCTTGGGATAAAACCAGACAGGAGTTCTAAGGAACAGTGTACACTATCTCCGAGGAGAAGGTACAGCCTTATTCTGAGTGTGTTGTTGTTTACCCTCTGAGTATCTTGCAAGTAACAGTATACCTGCCATTGATGTGTAAAGCCGGCTTGTGAAGTATCTGACATGTGGAACTGAATTGATACCCCACTGTACAAAGTTGAACGGTTTCAAGTAAAGCAAGGTTTGGTTCACCATACCATCTGTGTACCTCACTTATTGCCACTATAAATCGGTGTGCCACCGTTACAGGCACTGGCGTCACGATCCTTAAAAGGGACCTTGCCCCAGGCACATTAAACACCTGCAACATCCAGGGCACCTCATCCACCATCAGGCCTGGTCCCTAAATACAGAGTGTGCCCCAGAGGACTACTGTGCCAGCCTCTCCTTCACTGTCGCATGCCTGCCCAGGGTTCGTCTTCAGAACTGTGAGTAACCCTCGCTTGCCCATAACCGTGACCTCACAATCGCAATACCCTGCAGGTCTGGCGTGCTGCAGTAGCACTACTGTAAGGGGAGTGCTAAAGGGAGCAACATTATTGTAAACGGGCACTAAGGGGGTATAATTACTGTAAGGGGGAACCAAAGGGCCAACATTATTCTAAGGAGACAGAGGGATAACTACTGTGTGGAGGCACTAAGGGGACATAATTACTGTGTTGGGACACCAAGATGGAAATTCTGCTGTGTAGGGGACACTAATTGAGCGTAACTATTGTATGCTGGCACCAAGGGGGCATAACTTTGGAGGCACTAACAGGGCAACCTTATTATGAGGTGGCACTAAGGGGACATTCTACTGTAAAGGGGAATAACTATTGTGTTGGGGCACAAAGGGTACTGGGCAAGATTAGACATATTTTGATGGACAGAATTAGAGGCATGGCTCAGCGCAATTTTCTTTTTGCCACAATACGACTGAGTAAGTTTACTATGGTCACCAATAGCAGGCCGTGACCGGGGGGGGGGGGGGATGAGCTTCCCTAGGGTCACCTGTGATGCTAGGAAGGCTCATTCCCGTCGCGGCCTGCTATTGGCTGGCCCCCTATTCCTCCTCCCTCCGTCATCATGGGCATCAGGAGCGACGTGGGTGACGGGGAGCAAGGAAAGTACAGAAATAAAAAGAAAAAGGTCTCAAAATAAGTTGCCTTCCAAGATCATTTTGTAGAGAAGGGGTACAATATTGAAGATCTTAAAAGGGACTCTGTCACCACTTTCTAACCCCCCCTTTTAAAAGTATTGTTATCTCCATGGCGCCCCTGTGATTACAAAGGTGTTGTTAGAAGATAAATTCGCCGTCTCCTTTTGATAAAAAGAGCTTTTATCTAACCTGTCAATCTTCTTGATAAGGTGCCCAGGGCGTGTCTGTTGGTCTCAAGCTGCCGCCCGCCGCCGCCGTTGGTGCCCAGCTCCTCCCCTGATCCTTTCAGCGCCGCCTGAATGTAATGAAATACGCCTCCGGCTCTCGCTCAGTGCCCCCTCCTCCTTTTCAAAGATCCCGCGCGTGCGCACAGGCCTGTGCCTGATGCGCCCGTGCGGACATTTAGAATCAGCCTCATTGAGCGAAGTGCGCATGCGCGCACTTCGCTCAACCTCCTCATCAGACGAGCACTGCAGCCAGCCACTCAGAGCCTGCCAAGCGCTGTATGGAGCCGCACGTCTGCCCACAGCTGATTTCAAAGACCCACAGAGGACTATATTATATCCCCCTTTTCTCCACTCCATATTTGTGCGCACGCACGGGATCTTTGAAAAGGAGGAGGGGGCACTGAGCGAGAGCCGGAGGCGTATTTTATTACATTCAGGCGGCGCTGAAAGGATCAGGGGAGGAGCTGGGCACCAACGGCGGCGGCGGCAGCTTGAGACCAACAGAAACGCCCTGGGCACCTTATCAAGAAGATTGACAGGTTAGATAAAAGCTCTTTATCAAAAGGAGACGGCGAATTTATCTTCTAACAACACCTTTGTAATCACAGGGGCGCCATGGAGATAACAATACTTTTAAAAGGGGGGGTTAGAAAGTGGTGACAGAGTCCCTTTAATGAGTGTAAGAAACAGGTAGATGATAGAAGGTCGGGCAAGAAAGAAAGTGCTTTCGAAGAAAGAAGGATTTTCGCTTCTCATTTCTTACTCAGTATAACATGGGAGCTGGAGTTAATAAAAATGCTAGTCGCAAGAATTGGTCGATTTTGAAAAATGATCCAATTTTGGGAAGTGTAATACCTAAACAACCTGATATCTATAAGAGAGCCCCCAATATGCGCAGCCATCTGGTTCATAGTGCTATACAAGCGAAAAAGGGGAAAAAACATAAGCCGCAATTCATATGGTGCAGTTTTTGCCTGCCATGCAAAAACAGAGCCATGACTGATAGGGAGCGGTGCGCACAGACGTTTGTATCGACAGTCAAGGGTGACTGCCACAAAATTAATGGAGAAATCACCTGTAAAAAAAGAAGGTGTCATTTACGTGTTAGAATGCCCTTGCGGGCTGCAGTGTTTCGGGCGCACCACCCGCAAATTAAAAATAAGAATTCAGGAACACAAGGAAAATCAAAAAGGGTCTTGAAACCCATAGTGTGTCATTACATTTTAAAAAGATACATCAAAAAAATTCCAAGGGTTTGAAGTTCATGGGCATAGAACTGGTTAAACCATACTGGCGGGGTGGTGACCAGAATGCCAGAATTAACAAACGGGAGGTCAAGTGGATCTACAGGCTGGCCACCCTGCAGCCAGGAGGTTTAAATGTAGAATTTGACCTCAAGCCATGCCTGGTATAGTACTTACAGATGGTTGCGATATATGGGGTAGAATATTCCATCTCCTCTGTTTTGTAGCTACCTACGTTTGAAAGACCTCTATTTGGTGGGGAGGTACCATGTGACTAGGTCCCGTATTTTGTGAATGAATGTGGAGGAACTATAGTGCACACGTGATGGTTGAAGGACTTTGAATGAAAGCCGGTCCGCTTACATGGAAAGGTTCCGATATGAGATTTATTGATTTTAATAGAATTGGTATGCGACTTTTTAATGTGATATTGTGTGGATACTATCAATCTGATATTAGTTTGTAAAGCGTACATGTGATTTTTTAAGTGATTTTTTTTATGTTGTTAACCTGATGAGAGAAAGGGTGGAGCTCCATTGATTTATTAGACACCTCAGAACTTAATAGTTTGTTCGCCCCAGACGAAGCGTCAAGCGAAACCCGGGTCGGGTATGAACATAAGGCATTTTATACTACTTTTCTTGTGAGTATAATAAATTGTACATTTTAACCTCTTGTGGCGGTACTTCACTATTGCGCACGTCCCTTTGAAGGTTATACCATCTACCAGGAGGGTAAAAGCGGCTGTGAAGATTCGTATGTCACTGCATTTGGAAAGTGCGAAAGAATCCTATTGTGAGAGGCTATCCCTTGATGGAGAGTGAAGCAGGAAAGTACAAGCAGTGAAGAACGAATGTACAACTTCTGTGAGGGGCCCGGGCATATGGGGAGCAGTATGGGTCTTGGACAACCCCTTTAATATCTTGTAGAAAAGGGCATTTTGTAAAAGCAGGACAAGATATGGAAGATTGTTTTGTCATGCTACCTAGTCAAAACACAGCTGGAAGCCAATATGAATCACCGCTATGAAGAATTACAGATGAAACCCTATTTCCCCTTTTTCTCCCATTCTGGGACTTGAGACTGCTATACAGACCACAAGGCATATACTGTACTCTGAATATACCCAAAAGAGGAATATATGATATTACTTCTGTTTACATTGTGTGCTTACAGAATGATTTTCATAAATCATTTACTGAAACCGGAATAAAGGATGTCCGCAAATGCAGTGGCCTAGACAGAGAAACTCTAGGTTGTGATGACGACGACATGGTAGTCATTCAATAGAAACATTACAAAACCCCCTCCCCTGTCGCATGCCTCACAAGAAATACTTTCTATTATGTGCTAGTATATTCATAATATTATTGTTAAATGGTCACTAAAGGTGAATTTACACTGCCTTATTTTTGGGCAGATTACAGGGAACGACTCGTTCTGGAGAATCTGCTACTCTAAATGTGCCACCTATCAGCCGATGAATGAGTAAAACGTAGTTTGTGCAGGCACATCAATCATCGTTTCAGTTTAGAAAGCGTGATCTGCAGCCCAGAAACAATGATTCTGTATGGGGACGAGGGATTGCAATAGCAAACCCTTAATGCTCATACTGTGGAGGCGATCGCTGCATGCAAATAACGAGCAGCCGACTGTTGGGGAGGAACGCTTCCTTCCCAACAATCGGCTATAACATCATTCAATGTAAACCTGCCTTTACTTTTCACACATCTTTGCATAAATCAATAGTACAAGCGCCCAAAAGAAACTTTGCAATATATCTTATCAGAGAGAAATGTCTAGTTATGCCATGAGCTGTTTAACTCCCTGGAGGGGAGGGGGGGGGGGGGGTTCTATGCCTCTCCTCCTTTTCCTGCACCCTGCCAGCATGTCCTCCACTGCCCCTCTTCCAGGCTGCCTGAGATCACATCTGGCTGAAGGGAGTGGGGGGGCTGCTTCGACCTGGTCTATCTCAGGCTGTATAACAGCCACTACACAGACAGACAGAAGCTTTAGAAACCAGATCAGGAATGAGAGATACAGACTATTTCTGGATGTATTGCGAACAGCATCATGATACCAGACTTGATTTAAGTTAGATTGTCTTAACTTGACATTAAGATCTGCCTTATATCTCTAGCCGAAATACATCATGGATGTATCTCACATGTCCTTGGCTACTAAAGTGTCGCCCAACATGGATGCATGAGATACGCGCTTTGAAGGTTAAAGTGGTTTTCTGGGAGTTTCACACCGATGACCTATCCTCTGCTATCTGATCAGTGGGGGTCCAACATCTTAGCCTTTTTGCAGCTTTCCCTGGGCCAGTGATGTCATGTTTATTGGTCACATGGCCTAGGAGCAGCTCAGCCCCATTGAGTTGAATGAGACTGAGCTGCAATACCAAGCACAACTACTATACAATGTATGGCATTGTGTTTGGTGAGATGAGAGAAAGTCTCCGTTCTACTGCGAGTGCCACTGCCTTCTCAAACAGCTGATCAGCGCGGCTTCCGGGTGTCCGACCCCCACTGATCAAGTACTGATGGACCTATCCAGATGATAGGTCATTCCTTTAAACCATAGGTCATTTTCTGATAAATCAGTCCCTTTAAAGGCTGTGGACACATTCGCAGCAATCATTTTTTATTACAATACACCTAAAAGAAAAAAAAAAGAAAAAAATTCATCCAATCACTGTTAGTAACATTATCCCATGGTTCTGTTCTCACACATTCTATGTAGACTAGGTCTGGGATATGTTCATTGTCACAGGCTATAAACAAATGTAAATGTACTTAGATGTTTACAACTGAACTTTGTGATGATTCTTTGATTCTCCCACTCAATAAGATTTTTTTTACACCTATGAAATGTAAGAAATTCTGTTCTTTATTTTTACTTCACAAAGTGAAACCAAAACACACACACACACAAAAAAAAAAAACATGTCCCCTTTCTGCTATGGTTAATTTGATAAAAAGGCTATATAGGATATGGCAGCCGGAGACAGGGCAAGAAGCTGCCGTGTAGGCAGTTTTTTAATGATTATTTGTTATTTTCTTATTTAGTATTTCTTATTTACTTTATTTTATTATTTGTACCATCTATATAGTGATTCAAAACCTTTCGGGGGGAGGAGGGCCTTTATTGTAACTTTTTTTTTCCCCATTGTTGATTTCCCCTAGAACTGTAGTCTGCTAAGACCCAGCAACTTGTGCAGTTACCTGGGCCAAAGAGATCACATGACTGCCATGACTTGTGTCCATTAAACCCTGTATGTGGACTATATACATATGGCGTGTATAGATATGATGTGTATGCAATGCTAAATCCATACTTTAGGAGGTAGCTAAAAAATAGACATGCAAGTGATTTCGGCCCACCCAAAAACATTTTCTCTAGGGGGCCCAAAGCTCCTCAAGCTGGCAGTGCACAAACCTTGCTTTACAATACAGTACTTTTATGAAAAAATAAAAATAAAATAAAAATCAGAGAAAAAAAAATAATAATAATGCACTAACACAATAGATGCAGGCATTATATATAGACTAAGCCCTCATTCTGATATAATAAAATCTTAGACTCTTAGCCAATATATTTTGATCAAAACACATCTGTGCCCGCCTATACCGGCCAAGGGGGTCTCAGTCAGGCAGGTCCCACGCTAAACCCATGCCTCCCAAGTGTCCCTCTTTTGGAGAGAAAGTCCCTCTTTTTGACCCATGTCCCTCTCACGAATATTGTAGGGGAGAACACCAAAAGACAACAAGACGGAAGGGAAAAGACACTAGGCCTCACCGCTAGGGAAGGAAAAGGGTCACCACCTATGAAACCCTGCTCCTGGCCCTAACTCCTATCCGTATAGGCACCTCTCGATGGTAGAGATGCCCATACACAGGAACCTAGAAAACCCTGGTGGCCCTCAGATGCCCTAGACTTATGACAGGGCAGAGACAACCCGCTCCTTCCCTGGTGAAGGAACCAGCATCTCACTGAGGCCTAGTAAACAACAGAGGGGAGGGAGGAATACAAAAACACAACAAGCGGAACACTTAACTTCTAAGGATGATAGATGATCAGGACTTCAACTAGAACCACACTCCAGCTATTCTAACACCAAATGAAGCTATCCAGTGAAACCAAAAGATGCTGTCAGATCACTAATTAGCAGATAATCTTTCAGATCTTCCCAAACCTGTCACCGGTGTGACAGTCCCTCTTTTTGACTTGGGGAATTAATGCAGAAATGTGCATTAATAAATGTACTAAATTGCTCCTAACTAAAGTGTCTGTATGATTTCTACCTGTGTATTAGACCAGGACTTCACTATTTGGTGCCATTTGGACCTTAAAATATCTATAATCTGATGATTTATGTGCTAATATTTAAATAGATATTGAAGTGCAAGAAAAAAATAAAAATAAATGTAAAAAAATTAAGGAATTTATACTCACCTAACCGATCCCCAGCTGCTGCAGTTCTGATGGAGTCAGCAATTATGCTTTGGGCGGAGTTAGAGGTGTGGCCTAGTATGAAAAAAAACTGCTGTGATGCGCGCCGCACATATTGTCCCTCTTAGAGATTTTCAAAAGTTGGGAGATATGTAAACCTACCTATGCCGTTGGGCCTCTACATTCAGTAGCGCAGACTCTGCACATATAGTGTGCTGCTACTAGTCACCTCTATGTGCATCCAGCAACCACTGAGAGGAGGAGCAAGCACAGCTACATGTACCACCCAAATCAAGGAAGCCTGTTTGATAGGAAGGGCAAAAGTGCACAAGAATTCTACTCCCAGGATAAAATAGGAGCGTATTCACACTTGGAGGTGCCACTCCCTCAAGCATATACTACAAACTTAAACAAAAATCGAAATCCACAAAATCCACAAATCTTGCACGATATTATAAATAAATATGCGGATGTCCCCGGCTACATTTATGGGGGGAAAAAAATCTGAGAAAAAAAAAAGAAATAAGGCACTAACACAATAGATGCAGGCATTATATATAGTGTGGGGGGGTTAGCTCTTCTCCAGGGGTCATTCACACAAGTATCGTCACCAGACACCAAGTTTCAGGTCCAAACATCGCTTTATTTGGCATCTCAGCAAACCAAATCTAAATTATACAAAATAAACACCTGCCCGGCTGGGCTCTAACTAAACATATAATAACCTGACTCACTTAAAGTATACCTCACAGTTCACACACTGTTTCAGGTGCGGCTTTCTTAGCCAGTAGTCCAGCTCACTTCCAGGCTGTAACAAAGTCAGTCTAGGCCATCTCCCAGCCTCTTGGTCCCTCAGCCTTGCCCAGCTGAGACCACATTCACAGAGCCTCTAGGCCTCTGTCCACGGGTAACACACTCCCCAGAGTGAGACACACCCAAGATCCAGTAGCAGGATTAAATAGGATCCCTCGACATGAACATGCCTCAATTCCCGGATTGGAACCTGGGGAACAGGCACCCACCCAACACATTGCCTGTTGCCAGTAAAAGCCTGCCCTGAACTAGCTGAACCAGCTACACTATCTATATGGTGTCCCCCAACTATTTTAGTGGACACCTGAACTAGGGCTTTCACTCCACCAAGGCCGGGCCCCTTGGTGACACGCTCCCGGTGCACACAACACCCCTTTTATCCTGCTTCCCCGGGACTTTACTGCACACCTCAATGTTCACATTGCCACAATAGACTAACCCCTCATTCTGATATAATAAAATCTGAGACTCACAGCCAATATATTTTGATCAAAACTCATCTGTGCCCGCCAACCCTGCCAAGGTGATCTCAGTCAGGCAGGTCCTACACTAAACCTTACCACTGTACTTTACTCCTTTATAGAAGAACATGCCTTCATCAAGTCACTTGGGTCTCTTCCTCGGGCATCTTGAGGAAGAGGCCCAAGTAGCCACTGAAAGCTTCTGTGATGTTTGTGATAGATCACTGTGACCTTTACCCTCTTTCTCCTGATGCATGATGGGGGAGGAGGAGCTGTACCAGGAAGTCAGACAGTGTGTGAGGATAGTGTCATCATCGTTTCAGTTAGCCAATAAAAAGGTATCAACCACTGAGGAATCTATTTACTGGTGAACACGGTACAAAAATTTATTTTACTTCAAGTCAAAGAGTCATTCTTTAGGACACCACTATGTGTGCGTATGGAAACAGGAAGCCTGTAGTCATTTATGAAATAGGAAGAATACCGTGACATTGTAAATGTAAACCCTATACCACAAAGTTGCATTTGTAAGAAAGGAAACACAATGAACTCTTTAATCTCATCTTTATTTGCATAAAGCAAGAGTTGAATTGAATGCATCATGATGACTGAGTCTACTGTATGTATTTTATATGTAAGATGTCATAGATATATGGTAGGAGCAAATGTGGAGGAAATATCTGGAAGAATTAAGGCTGGATTCACATCATGTTTTTCCCATCCGTTTAACATATACAAAAAACGTATACATTAAACAAATGCCTTAGACTGATGTCATACAGTGGCATCCGTTCATCATAGAGTTTCATTATATAAAAAAAGTGTACTTTTTTTTACCAGACTCTACAGCAGTGGTCCCCAACCTTTTTTGCACCAAGGACCAGTTTCATGCAAGACAATTTTCCCAGGGACCGGGTAGGGGGTTCTGGGCTGGGCTTATGGGGTGCTGGTCGGCGGTGACTGATTCAAGCGTATAACAAAACACAAGGTGCATATTAAAATATATAACACTATATAATGACTATATACACTGACTAGGGTCTCTGCTGCACTGGTCTCTGCTGCACTGTATCGTATTTTTCGCCCTATAAGACGCACCTAGGTTTTAGAGGAGAACAATAAGAAAAAAACTATTTTCCATGACACCTCAGGTCAGACCAGCAATCAGACCTCCAATGCCTCAGATCAACCCCCCCATGTCAGTCAGCCATCAGCCCCCCCCATGTCAGTCAGCCATCAGCCCCCCCCCATGTCAATCAGCCATCAGCCCCCCCCCCCATGTCAATCAGCCATCAGCCCCCCCCCCCCATGTCAATCAGCCATCAGCCCCCCCCCCCCATGTCAATCAGCCATCAGCCCCCCCCCCCCATGTCAATCAGCCATCAGCCCCCCCCCCCCATGTCAGTCAGCCATCAGCCCCCCCCCCCCCCCCATGTCAGTCAGCCATCAGGCCAAATAAAAAAAATAAAAAAATAGGATCGGACTGTTCTATTATGGGCCTGACATTCCAAAAAAAGCGGAATGCACGCGGCTTTTTTTGGTGTTTTATTTTTTTTTGCATGGTATCGAGTATCGCAATACTTTTTTATGGTATCGAAACCAAATCAAAATTTTGGTATCGAAACAACCCTACGGCCTGTATCGCGGGCGCGGCGCACAATGTGAAGTCACAGTGCACCCTCACGCTGTGCGCAGGCCTGCACAGACAGCCGAGCCGAGGACCAGGAGGCGGCGAGTACAGATCCTTCACCGCTTCCTGGTCCTCCGGTACTAATGAAGCACTTCCATAATGGAAGCGCTTCATTAGTACCGTGTTAAAGACGGCCCTGATTGCCGCAGCCCGGCAAACAATCTTCCAGGGTCCGGTCTTTGGCCGCAGTCCGGCGGTTGGGGACCACTGCTCTACAGGATACAAAAACGTGGTGTGCTGCGTTTTTGTATTCTTTTATTTCTATAGTATACCGTACGTCAAACAGAGGCATAAAACGTGATGTGAACCCACCCTAAAACATCCTGCATGCCTACTGAGTACATCCTGCGTACATCCTGTGTAACCCTGCATACACCCTGTGACATAAAGAAACAAAAGTATCCTGTAAAAAAACATATCCTGTGCATCAGTTATGCACATTTGGCATCCATTTGAGCCATTTCCATCTGAGATCCATTCTTTTAGCCTCAGATCAGACCCCCATCAGCCTCAGATCAGTCCCCCATCAGCCTCAGATCAGACATTAAAAATATATAAACTTACCTTGATTGCTTCCACTCTGCAGATCCAGGACTCACTGCCCCCTGCTCTTTTTCCAGCCCGCTGCACTGTTACCTGGCGTCGCACAGCATCAGGTCATAACGTACGCCTACGTGCACTGAACGCAATCAGTATAGTGCAGAGCCAGGACCCGAAGAAACCAGGGAGGGTGAATACAGCCGGCGCAGCGCTTTCCTCACTGTTCCCCATGCCTCATTCACGCTGATGACCGCGGTCTATAAAACGCACTGTGTCATGGTGTGGCAGCAGTGTCAGTAGTGTGGGGATCAAAACCCTGGGCAAATGACAAGGTGCATCAGAGCTCAGCTGTCAGCTCCGCCTGGCATGCAGGGAAGCCGGCATGATGGGATTGCCAAAGCTCTGTATAAGGCCGTATATGCAGGTGCCGGTGAATTTCTTGTCCTCTGCTGTTTCCTTGTGGTATTGCAGAAGACCCCTCTGGCTTGTGAAATTCTGTACTGGTATTGTGACTACGCTTTGGCTTCTGGCTATTTGGTATTGTATTGTTCTCCTGGTTCCTGACTTTTTAGCGTGTTGGATTTCTTATTTGCTTCTGGCGTTTTGGTACTTCCTTGTCTGTCTGGCTTTTGACCTTTTTTCCGCAAAACTACCCTCTGTCTGTTCCCTGTTTGTGTGTTGTCCGCAGATGTATTTCAGCGTGGGAACTACCGTCCAGTTGTGGGGTCACTGCCTAGGATGACCGTGCAAGTATGTAGGGATAGTGGTTCTGGGTACCCTAGGGCTGCACTATCCCTGTTTGTGTGAGGTGGTTGTTGCCTTATCCTGACAAACTGACATTTTCCCCTCAAGAAAGTGCGTCTTATAGTCCGAAAAATATGGTATGTGTACAGGTACGCAATATTCAGGCACCAGCGGTGTGCACTCCGTTCTGCGGACCCATTGACCTGAATGGGTCTGCGATCTGCAAGATATGGCAAAAGATAGGACATGTCTTATCTTTTGAGCAGCGGAGGCACAGATCGGAAACACTGAAGTGGGCTTATTGGCCCAGAATATTTTTAAAAAATGAACACAAATCAATAGCCTGTAGTCAGCGCACGTCCTGATAAATGAAGACAGAAGGACCTTCTATCTTCATTCAGCAGGACCTGCGCTGACGTCACTGCGCTCACCACGTGGTGAGCGTGATTACGTCAAAGGTCCTTTGGCAGGTCCTGAAAGAAGAAGAAGGAAGAAGATGCCAGGTGCGCGAACAACAGGATTAGGTGAGGTTTTTTTTTTTGGTTTTTTTAACCCCTAAAGCCACATTTTAGTAAGCATTCTGTATTAAGAATGCTATTATTTTCCCTTATAATGATGTTATAAGGGAAAATAATACAGTAAGGCCCCTTGCAGACGAGCGTGTCCGGATAGGGTCCGGATGCGTTGCGGGTGCATTGCGGCAAATCCGCGCGAGTAGGTACCCAATTGCAGTCAGTTTTGACTGCGATTGCGTTCCGTTGAGTTTTTATCGCGCGGGTGCAATGCGTTTTGCACGTGCGTGATAAAAAAAATGAATGTGGTACCCAGAGTCCCAGACCCGAACTTCTTCATTGAAGTTCAGGTTTGAGTTCAAGGTAGTGTAGATTGTATTATTTCCCCTTATAACATGGTTATAAGGGAAAATAATAGCATTCTGAATACAGAATGCATAGTAAAATAGGGCTGGAGGGGTTAAAAAAAATAAAATAAATTTAACTCCCCTTAATCCACTTGTTCGTGCAGCCGGCATCTCTTCTGTCTTCTTTGAGGAATAGGACCTTTGATGACGTCACTGTGCTCATCACATGATCTTTTACCATGGTGATGGCTCATGTGATGGACCATGTGATGAGTGTAGTGATGTCACCACAGGTCCTTTTCCTGTCGTCACAGCGGGGAGTGGGGGAAACCCCCCACTGTGCGGTATCAAAGGGATAACGGGTAGCTGCTAGGCCAGGACTCTGGGATCAGGGAGCAGGTCACCTCCTAATGCCTCCCTAATTCTGACCCTGACTCCTAACCGTATGAGCCAACCCAGATGGTAGGAGGGCTCATACTCTGGAACCTCGGGGCCCTACTAACCCTCAGGAAATCCCTGGACTAGGAGCAGGGAAAGACGACCTGTTCCTCCACAACACAGACGAACAGGAGTCTCCACCGGCCAAGCTGCAAGGAGAGGGGAACACATACAGCTATAGAGATGGCAGGTAAGCGAGACTAGTAACACTTACCTGCCACAGACACACTGACTGGAACCCGTGCAGAAGTGCTGGTGTCCACACCAACATAAAAAGGACACACCACAACCACACAGGAACTCAGGACACCCATAGCTGCAATAAACGTGAGACACCATAAAAACACCCATGACCACAAGGGTGGCCCTCACTGGACAGCTTGAATATGAAGAACAGGAGGATAGCTCTAGCATACACCATGGCTGGAGTACCCCTCCGCTTTAGGCATTCAGCAGAGACTAAATAGCCCAAGCAGCCACACCCACACAAACCCAATGTTCACAAAACACTAGGAAGGGAGTTAACTCTTCCAACACCAGACAGAGGAAGGAAGCCACTTAAAGGGGAACTGCACACAAAAGCAAACAAAACCACACATTGCCGCAGGCAACAACATGCACGGCAAACATGTCTTGGCAATCACCCAGAAGGCCGAGAAACTGCCACCGCATGCTCTCACTGCAACATGTTGCCGCGGGCAACCGCAAGAGTAGCAACAGTGTCACAGCACACACCATAGGCCGTGACACCTGTGCACAGCAAAGATGAAGACAGAAGAGTGGATTAAAGGTGAGTTAAATATTTTTTTTAACCCCTCCAGCCCTATTGTACTATACATTCTCTATTCGGAATGCTATTATTTTCCCTTATAACCATGTTATAAGGGAATATAATAATGATCGGGTCCCTATCCCGATCGTCTCCTAACAACCGAGCGTGAAAATCGCACCGCATCCGCACTTGCTTGCGGATGCTTGCGATTTTCACTCAGCCCCATTCACTTCTATGGGGCCTGCGTTGCGTGAAAAACGCACAATATAGAGCATGCTGCGATTTTCACGCAAAGCACAAGTGATACGTGAAAATCACCGCTCATGTGCACAGCCCCACAGAAATGAATGGGTCCGGATTCAGTGCGGGTGCAATCCGTTCACCTCACGCATTGCACCCGCGTGGAAAACTCACCCGTGTGAAAGTGGCCTAATAGTTTTTTAATATCACCAAAGGCTTTTGAAAACACAACACAGAGAAAGATATAAGTATATAATATAAGAGACATCAATTCGCTCAGTGTTCATTTTTAAACAAACATAATAAAGGTTATTTTTTACCTTTTCCAAAAAAAGAGAACAAATAATTTAGGCCTAAAACAGAATTGGTATAGCTACAGGCGTTGGGTCCATGCCTCCGCACCGCAAAAAGCAGGACATATCCTATGACCACACGATCGTGTGAATAAGCCCTTAAAGGAGGTTATCCCATGATTAATTTAAACATATAGTACATGACACCTCTTTCTAACAAAGCTAGGACCGGCCCTGTACCTCACATGGATCCAGCGATCTCCACATTCATTGCTCTGCTAGATTTATATCAAGCTGACAGCTCAAGGGGCGTGTCTTATCTGCTGCAGGTAAGGAGGCGTGTCTGTGCTCTGCCTATCACAGCTCAGAAGGCAATTGAAGGATGAAACTGAGCATGTGCGGCTTTCTCAGTGAGCAGGACAAAAAAATAAGAAAAAGAACAAAAATATACATTCTATTAAATAACTCAGTGGCTATACAAAATCTTTAAAGGGAACCTGTCACCTCAAAAACACATATAAAACGGCCAGCATTACCTCATAGTAGCCCCCAGTCTGTTATTAATCATGTGTTTGATCCGTTAGTCTGATGCTCCATAGAATCACAAAACGATATTTTAAGCGCCATCAGCGCTATCTTGCCGGTCAGCTTGAAGTCAAGGGGGCAGCGGCTTCCTTGCTTCAAGTTAAGGTAAGCAGGTAAGCACGCCCCCTAACCGTCCCCTCTTGTGTTAGATTGACAGCCGGCAGTGCGGCCGGGAGCGCATAGGTCTCGCACATGCGCGGTGCGCTCCTAGGTAAGGCGCAATCCTGTCTCCGGCTGCCGCTGTTTAGGGTGCATTCACACGACCCCATTTTGGCTCTGCATCCGTTAACGGGTGCAGACCCATTTATTTCAAAGGGGCCGCAAAAGATGCGGGTCCGCATCCGAGGATCCGTTCCGCGGCCCCGCAAAAAAGATAGAGCATGTCCTATTCTTCTGCGGACAAGAATAGGCATTTCTATCACAGGGCCGGCTACATTCATCCCTGTTTTGCTGATCCGCAATTTGTGGACCGCAAAACACATACGGTCGTGTGAATGTAGCCTTTGCCGGTTTCAGCAGCGCACTGCGTTTGCGCGAGACTTAATGCATTCCCGGCCGCACTGTCAATAATTATGCCACCATTTGCCAAATAATTCCCTCATTTAATGGTGACTTGTAAACTGACTGAAAACGGTGGTAAAGCTTTTTTTTTAATTAATATATTTATGTATTTTAGACAATTTTCACAGAATGCACTTCTTCTACAGACCATGGTATCGATGAGAGACGAGGTGATAAGGACGGAACCAGCAGAGCAGACCACCGCGGCCGGTAGGCGGAGAATTAATGATGCGTCACTAGCCGCGCAGCTCAGCGATTCAGGCGGTCACGTGGTGCAGGGGAACCCCCCCCCCCCTTCAGCTGCGCATGCGTGGTCGATGAGCTGCCGTTAGGTGGCGCGCGGTGGCCGGTTATACGGACTGCTCCTTCAGAGCGGCCATATCGCAGCTTCGGTAGGGGGCGCTACATACGGCTGGGGCCGCCGTACTGAGGCTCAGTTATAGCAGCGGGACTCCGTGGTGTAATGCTGCAGTAGGAAGGCCTGGCTGTCAGGTCCATGGCGTCTTGCAGAGCTCTAGTCGTCTAAATACGACCACGTGCACATTGAAGTGTATTAGGGAGGACTAATGAAGACGCATCAGTTATCATTCTGCAATACAAGGCATTGCAGCGCCCCCTACAGTAACTATGTGGTAGTGCACACGTGTCAGTAATAAAGGGGGGTTCTCCCTCTCAGGACCCCATTCTGTTAGAAGCCCTTCCGTGAAGGACGTGGCTACTCCGTGTATTAGTGAGGTCCAGACGCCTCCCGCTCCGTGTTTATATGGACATGGGGGACATTTATAAAGGCGGCTTTTTATATCAGCCTTAGTGGCCCCCCTCCGCACTGCCGTAGTATCCTGCAGTCCGTGCGCCGGTCTGAAGACCTAGGCCAGGCACCGGCCCATGAACGTGGGTGAACGCACCTAACATCCGCAGATCTCATCCTTCCACTAAAAAGGGTGAAATCCACAGCTAAGACCACAAACCCTGACATGCGGCAGACTTGGATATCCGCACGGCGGGTCAATTTCCACGTGGAAGAAATCTGCAAAGTGTACATGAGAGTACTGTGATCTCATACACCTAGCTGGTACGGTACTACGCGGTAAAACCGAGTGTATTCCGCAACATGTGCAGGTGGCCTAAGGGTGGCTACACACGGTGCAGATTACACCCGTTTTTTTTTTCCGGGATGGATTTCATGCGAAAAAAACCGCAGAGTAATACGGCACGAACAAAGTGGATGGGATTAGACAAATCTCATGTACGATTTGCTTTTATTCTTATGTGAGGACATTGACCTGCTGTGTGGATTTTAGAATTTATAGGGGCACGTTTATTAGGACTGACTTTTTCGATAAAGCCCTAAACTGGCGGGGGATCCGCCGAAGTTATGAGAAGGCGCCGGCCTCTCCATGAGTTCAGCGGATCCTCCCCCACTTCTTTATGTAAGACAGCTTACTTGTCTTACAGTTAGACCATTTTCTACATCTAAGGCTACATGCACACGACTATGTGTTTTGCGGTCCGGAAAAAAAAAAACGGAGGACATCCGTATGCCATCCGTTTTTTTGCGGATCCATTGTAACAATGCCAAAAACGGACAAGTATAGGACATGCTCTATTTTTTTTGCGGGGCTACGGAACGGACATACGGATGCGGATAGCACACAGTGTGCTGTCCGCATTTTTTGCGGACCCATTGAAATGAATGGGATCCTATCCGCAAAAAAAAACAACAGACATGGAAACAAAATACGTTTGTGTGCATGAGGCCTAAAACAGGAGTACAAAATGGTAAATGAGATGGGCCGGCCCGCCCCCTTCCCCCACCTTGCCCACTTTTTTAGACCTGGCGTGAGTGGGAGAGGTTGCAGATTGTTGCGCAAAGGACCTGAACCAGAAATACGCTTAACTTAGGCGTATTTCTGTTCAATAAATGACCACCATAGTGCGATTGGGCATCTTCTGTAGAGTGGTTTCCTCATAGACTTCAATGAGGTTGTTTACAGAAACAGAAAATCTGCACCAAAAAATAGTGCGGATTTATTTCAGATTTTCTGCACAAAAATCTGCACTGTGTGTAGGCCCCTAAAGGCTTTTTCAGACGAGCCTGTGCAGTCCGGAAATCACGCTCCATACGTGAGCGTGATCCTCCATTCTGGAAACTGCTCGTTTTGCAGGAGCGCAGGGCATTATACAGATTTATAATGCTGTGTGCCTCTGAGTGACCTTCCTTCTGCAGGATCATACTGAAATAAAGCTGTCAGTATAAGGGTACATTCACACCACCATATCAATGGGTCCATATCGCGGAACGGGTGCAGACCCATTCATTTCAATGGAGACGCAAAAGATGCAAAAATATAGAGCATGTCCTATTCTTGTCCTCAAGCACGGACAAGAATAGTCATTTTCTATATAGCGCCAGCCATGTGCGGTCTGCAAAATGCGGAACGCACACGGCAATATACGTGTTTTACAGATCCGCAATTTACGGACCACAAAACACTTACGGTCATGTGAATGTAGCCTAATTCTGTAGCACTATGGTCATGCAGAGACACACAGCATTATAAATGAGTATAAGGCCTCATGCACACGGCCGTGTTCCACAGCCGTGAGCGGTCCGTGGTATCCCGGCCTGGCATTCTGCTGACAGTAGGAGCGCACTGAGTCATTGGTTGCTATGACGCCGTGCGCTTCATGCTGCCGCTGCACTACAGTAATACACTCGTATGATCTATACCAGTGTATTACTGTAGTGCAGCGGCGGCATAAAGCGCTTGGCGTCATAGCAACCAATGACGCCGTGCGCTCCTGCTCAGCAGGATGCCAGGCCGGGATACCACGGACCGCTCACGGCTGTGGAACACAGCCGTGTGCATGAGGCCTAAGGCTACATGCACACGACCGTATGCGTTTTGCGGCCCGAAAATTGCGGATCCACAATATAGAATAGGACATGTTCTATCTTTTTTGCGGGGCTACGGAACGGATATGGGGAAGCAGACAGCACACGTTTTTTTGCCTACCCATTGAAATGAATGGGTCCGCAACCTATCCGGAAAAAAAACGGAACGGACATGGAAACAAAATACGTTCGTGTGCATGAGGCCTAAGGGCTCAATCACACAAACTTATTTTTTTTCCGTGTCCGTTCCGTTTTTTTGGCCGACCATATACGGAACCATTCATTTCAATGGGTTTGCAAAAAAAAAAATAGAAGTTTCTCCGTATGTCCGTTTCACCAAAAAAAATAGAACATGTCCTATTGTCTACATTATGGACAAGGATAGGACTGTTCTATTAGGGGGTCAGCTGTTCCGTTCCAGAGAATACGGAATGCACATGGATGTCATCCATGTTTTTTTGTGGACTGCAAAATATATATGTGCATGAGCCCTAATGCCGTGCGCTCCTGCAAGACGAGCAGAGTCCAGAACGGAGCATGATTTCCGGACTGCACACGCTCGTGTGAAACAGCCCATGAATGAGGGCCGTCTTGCAGAAATTCTGCTCACATTTTTGTGTGGATTTCTATGTGTCTGCACCAAATCCAGACCAAAAGCTGCTTGTGTTACTTGTGGTTTTTAGGCCACCTGCGCACATTGTAAAATACGCATGGTTTTTCTACGCGGATTCCCGTGCAAAAAAACCATAGCGTAATACAGTACCAACAAGGTGTATGAAATTGGACAAATCTCATGTACACTTTACTGTTTTTTTCCGTGCACAAATTGGCCTTCTGTACGGATTTCCAGATCCTCAGCATTTCAGTTTGCGGTTTTAGCAGCGGATTTCACCCTTTTCAATGGAAGGATGAGATCTGTGGAAAACCGAAATTAAAATTGCGGATTTTAGTGGGGGGTAAGCTGCAGAAATGCACATAAATCTACATGGACATTTGTGTGGATATTATGTGCGTTCACCCGCACCCGAGTGCAGGTGGCCTAATGGTGTGAAGTCCATGCGTCTTCATTCAGGAAATACGTGGTCGGTGATATAATGTGATATTCATTTTATAATTTCGGTTTTATTTGTATATATAAAAAGTGTGAAAATTGTCCAGAAATCTATGAGTAACAGTGCTTTCAAGAAACCATATGTATTTTGTGGCCCGCAAAATGTGGATCCACAAAAAATACGGATAATGTCCATGTAACATCCGTGTTGCAGACCCATTGTAACGCTGCTTGTTCTTGTACGCAGAATGGACAGGAATAGGACATGTTGTATCTTTTTTGCGGGGCCGAGGAATGACTATACGGATGCGGAAAACACATACTGTGCTGTCCGCATTTTTTGCAGACCCATTGAGAGGAATGGGTCCACATCCGGTCCACAACAATACAGTCATGTGAATAGGGCCTGAAAAGGTGACAAACAATAGAAGGGCAACTCATGCTTTATTCTTTTGACATCTGTTTTCTGTTTTACATGTAAGTACATATGGAGACAATGGCAAGCAGTACAGCCAAGTGTGAAAGCAAAGGTTTAAAAAGGAAGAAAGATAAAGAAGTGAGTATCTGTCTGCAAATAAACAACATTTTTAACCCCTTAATGACCAGGCCTGAAAAGGCCTTAAAGGTTATGTGTCATCAGAAAATGACCTACAGTATTGTTTAAATCATGTTTTTATGTTTAACATATTTTTAAGGGATTTTTGATAGTTATTTTAAATTTTCCAAGTCGCTATCTATATTAAAACAAAAACCATAAAATCCTGCAGTTTTCACACTGGACAGTAAGGGTCCATTCACACATCCATGTGTGTTTTGCGGATCCGCAAAACACGGACACTGGCAATGTGCGTTTCGCAATTTGCGGACCGCATATTGCCGGCACTTAATAGAAAAAGCCTAATCTTGTCCGCAATTGCAGACAAGAATAGGACATGTTCTATTTTTTTCGGGAACGGAATTGCGGACCCGTAAGTGCGGATCTGCAATTCCAGATCCGGGCAGCACATAGTGCAGCCCCATAGAAATGAATGGGTCCGCAATTCCGTTCCGCAAAATGCAGAACAAAATTGCGGACGTGTGAATGGAGCCTAAGCCTAATAATAGGCGCCACTTTTTGGTTTGTACAGATCACTTTACAGCAGTTATCTCATTTTAATCCTGCCTGTAATGATATCACCTCTGTGTATAGATAAGACAGGATCCATCATTCACATTAGGTGATCTTCAGAGCTTGTCTATTCTTTCCTTGTACAATGACCACTGCACAGGGCACAGAGCATGCCTAGAAAACTCTATCATAGAAGTCAATGAGGTCCCCTCCTGGCCATTGTGTCTATGGACCATGGGGTTAAGAACAGCTCAGGCAAGATGGCCGCCCCCACAATCATGTTCAGGAAACAGAATAAATAAGGCTCCATTCACACGTCCGCAACATGTTTTGCGGATCTACGGTGCCGCAGATCTGCATGTGCGTTCGGCAATTCCGGATCCGGGCACCACATCGTGCTGCCCCATAGAAATGAATGAGTCCGCAATTCCTTTCCTCAAAAGGCGGAACAAAATTGCGGACGTGTGAATGGACCCTAAATCTGAATCAGAAAATAAAAACAGATTAGAAAAAAGAATGTCTGTTACTCTCTGGTTTTAACTGTCAGAAAACATTTTTGGTGACACATTCATCTGGGTTGAAATGTATTGGTGGCAAACTACAGGAAGGCTGATTATAAAAATTAATTTTAAAAACTTAAACTCCCTTTCCCATCCCAGCACTAGCTGCAGCTGGATATATTGTCTGGCTGCAGCCAGTCACTGACCTCAGTAGTCTCATGCCATACACTGCTGAGCAGTGATGGTCAGTTTGCAGTGTTCGCCTGCGAACACATGCGGGCTGCCATCTTGACTCACAAGTCCGGCGATGCACAGGTAAGCCCTTACCTGTGCCTGTGCCGCGAGCCGGTCTGAAATCAAATGCGATCAGCAGGAGCAGGCAGTTCCGAGAACAGCCGCCGGGGGCCTTCATCGGGCTGTTCTCGGAACTGCCTGCTCCAGCTGACCGCATTTGATTTCAGACTGGCTCGCGGCACAGGCACAGATTAGGGCTTACCTGTGCATCGCCGGACTTGTGAGTCAAGATGGCAGCCCGCATGTGTACGCAGGCGAACACTGCGAACTGGCCATCACTGCTGCTGAGGCCAGTAGTAGTTTGCAGCCAAAACAATATGTCACAGCTGCAGCCGGCTAAGAGGAAGGAGCGGTGGCACTGGATTGGAGGGGAGAAGGCTGGTTTGCGAGGTGTTTTTAATATTTTATCAGTCTTCCTGCCGTTTGCCCCCAATAAGTTTCAGCTCGGACAACCCTTTTACTGACCTGATCCTTTTTTGCAATTTAGCGCATGTGGTAGTTTAACAGCCCTAAGGCTAGATGCAGATGAGCATGCTCCGTTAGTGATCGACAGGCCCGGGGCTATAATAAGGCAGACCAAGCGGCCGCCTTAGGGCGCTGAGAAGGCGCGGGGGCGGAAAAATGAACTTTTTTTTTTCATTAATCACTTGCATGCCGCCGACCTCCCGCGGCTGTTCTCCTCTGTGTGGTGGTCCTCATATCTTCTCTCTGGGCTCCCGAGTCCTGACAAGTTGTTTGAGGACCTTTCCCACTCTGCCAATCAGTGGCTGAAGCTGTGTCACGTGTCAGGGCAGTGATTTCCCGCTGAGCCAATCACTGGTATGACACAGCTGCAGCCACTGATTGGCTGAGTGGGAAAGGTCCTCAAAGTCTTGTCGGGAGCACAGAGAGAAGATACCAGGACCACACAGAGAAGGGGAGCTGCTCCAGACGGGAACAGGCCCAGGTGAGGAGCATAATGTTTAATTTTACACAACATTATTAGAGGGGGAAATGTGACATGGGGGGGGGGGGGATGTGCCATGAAGGGGGTTGAAATGTGACATGGAGGGGGAGAAATGTGACACAAAGGGGATGATGTAAAAAGCAGGGGGTGATGTGACATGGAGGGGGAGAAATGTCACATTTCTCCCCCTCCATGTCACATCACCCCCCTATGTCACATTTCTCCCCCCTCCATGTCACATTTCTCATCCCCCTCCATGTCACATTTCTCATCCCCCTCCATGTCACATTTCTCATCCCCCTCCATGTCACATTTCTCATCCCCCTCCATGTCACATTTCTCATCCCCCTCCATGTCACATTTCTCATCCCCCTCCATGTCACATTTCTCATCCCCCTCCATGTCACATTTCTCATCCCCCTCCAGGTCACATTTCTCATCCCCCTCCAGGTCACATTTCTCATCCCCCTCCATGTCACATTTATCATCCCCATCCATGTCACATTTATCATCCCCCTCCATGTCACATTTATCATCCCCCTCCATGTCACATTTATCATCCCCCTCCATGTCACATCACGCCCTCCTTTTTCTATCACCCCCACCGAGTTGTGTGGGGGGGGCGCCAAAATGTAGCTTCGCTTGTGTGTGCAAAAATCCTTGCACCGACCCTGGTGATCGACATTTCCTGGCCTGAACACTGCTCCTGTGAAGTGAACTCTCAACATTATAATGATCAGCATTATGTGATACCAGTTCAGTAGATCTGTGGCAAGACTGGATTTCACAGCACTGTAAAACATTATAATGTTGTGAGTTCACTTCACTGGAGCAGCGTTCAGGCCAGGAAATATCTCACTCACGGAGAGTGTTTCCTGGAATGAACACGCTCGTCTGAAACTAGCCTAACTTTTTCATATGTTTGGGTACCAAAATACTTCTTGCAGTGTTTTTCTCTGGACACATAGGGCTTTATATTAATATGGAGTTGTGTTTTTTTTCTATTTTGAATAAACTATAGAAATTAACTAATATATATATATATATATAACAAAAAGGGCAGCACTCCAAAAAGTAAAAAATGAAAAAATCTTTATTTACCCATATGGGACAAGCGACGTTTCGGCTCAGTATGTGAGCCTTTCCTAAGGCTCACATACTGAGCCGAAACGTCGCTTGTCCCATATGGGTAAATAAAGATTTTTTCATTTTTTACTTTTTGGAGTGCTGCCCTTTTTGTTATTTTTATCTATCTGGATTGGCTTATATCCACACTGGGCCAGCTGCACCCGCCTTTATTTCATTGACGGTGCTGCCACTGAACTTTTTGTTTTTCTATATATATATATTCTTTGAAGCGTAATTGTTTCAGTACAATTTTATATGTGGTCTTAGGCCTCATGCACACGACCGTTGTGTGCATCCGTGGCCGTTGTGCCGTTTTCCGTTTTTTTTCGCGGACCCATTGACTTTCAATGGGTCCGTGGAAAAATCGGAAAATGCACCGTTTTGCAGCCGCATCCGTGATCCGTGTTTCCTGTCCGTCAAAAAAATATGACCTGTCCTATTTTTTGGACGGACAACGGTTCACGGATCCATTCAAGTCAATGGGTCCGTGAAAGAACACGGATGCACACAAGATTGGCATCCGCGTCCTTGATCCGTGGCCGTAGGTTACTTTCATACAGACGGATCCGAAGATCCGTCTGTATGAAAGCTTTTTCAGAGCTGAGTTTTCACTTCGTGAAAACTCAAATCCGACAGTATATTCTAACACAGAGGCGTTCCCATAGTGATGGGGACGCCTCTAGTTAGAATATACTGAGAACTGTGTACATGACTGCTGCCTGGCAGCACCCGATCTCTTACAGGGGGCTGTGATCCGCACAATTAACCCCTCAGATGCTGCACCTGAAGGGGTTAATTGTGCATATCATAGCCCCCTATAAGAGATCAGGGGCTGCCAGGCAGCAGGGGGCAGACCCCCCTCCCTCCCCAGTTTTAATTTCATTGGTGGCCAGTGCGGCCCCCCCCGCCCCCCCTCCCTCCCTCTATTGTATTATTTTCATTGGTGGCACAGTGTGCGGCTCCCCCCGGCCCCCCCCTCCCTCCCTCTATTGTATTATCATTGGTGGCCAGTGTGCGCCCCCCCCAGCCCCCCCTCAATTGTATTAATATCATTGGTGGCCAGTGTGCGGCCTCCCCTCTCCCCCCCCCCCCCCGATCATTGATGGCAGCGGAGAGTTAGAAGCATCATACTTACCTGCTGCGCTGTCTGTGACCGGCCGGGAGCTCCTCCTACTGGTAAGTGACAGATCATTAAGCAATGCGCCGCACAGACCTGTCACTTACCAGTAGGAGGAGCTCCCAGCCGGTCACAGACAGCGCAGCAGGTAAGTATGATGCTTCTAACTCTCCGCTGCCACCAATGATTGAGGGGGGGGGGGGGGGGAGG
Organism: Bufo bufo; assembly: GCF_905171765.1. Taxonomy (NCBI): domain Eukaryota; kingdom Metazoa; phylum Chordata; class Amphibia; order Anura; family Bufonidae; genus Bufo; species Bufo bufo. Next base: position 79,141,569 of record NC_053389.1, read on the forward strand.
CCGCACACTGGCCACCAATGATATTAATACAATAGAGGGGGGGCCGGGGGGGGCGCACACTGGCCACCAATGATAATACAATAGAGGGAGGGAGGGGGGCGGGGGGGGGGCCGCACTGGCCACCAATGAAATTAAAACTGGGGAGGGAGGGGGGTCTGCCCCCTGCTGCCTGGCAGCCCCTGATCTCTTATAGGGGGCTATGATATGCACAATTAACCCCTTCAGGTGCAGCACCTGAGGGGTTAATTGTGCGGATCACAGCCCCCTGTAAGAGATCGGGTGCTGGCAGGCAGCAGGGGGCAGTCATGTACACAGTTCTCAGTATATTCTAACTAGAAGCGTCCCCATCACCATGGGAACGCCTCTGTGTTAGAATATACTGGCGGATCTGAGTTTCACGATGTAACTCAAATCCGATGGTATATTCTAACATAGAGGCGTTCCCATGGTGATGGGGACTCGTCAAGTTAAAATATACCATCGGATTGGAGAAAACTCCTATCCTATGGTATATTAACTCCTGACTTTACATTGAAAGTCAATGGGGGACGGATCCGTTTGAAATTGCACCATATTGTGTCAACGTCAAACGGATCCGTCCCCATTGGCTTGCATTGTAATTCAGGACGGATCCGTTTGGCTCCGCACGGCCAGGCGGACACCAAAACGACTTTTTTTTCATGTCCGTGGATCCTCCAAAAATCAAGGAAGACCCACGGACGAAAAAACGGTCACGGATCACGGACCAACGGAACCCCGTTTTGCGGACCGTGAAAAAATACGGTCGTGTGCATGAGGCCTTAGGGACAGGGATGTTAAACATTTTTGTAAGGGCTCATGCACATGAACTTATTTTCTTTTTGTGTCCGTTATGTTTTTTTTTTTGCGGACGGTATGCGGAACCATTTATTTCAATGGGTCTGCAAAAAAAAACGGAAGTTACACCGTGTGCATTCTGTTTCAGTATGTCCGTAAAAAAAATAGAACATGTCCTATTATTGTCCGCATAATGGACATGGATAGTACTGTTCTATTAGGGGCCAGCTGTTCTGTTCCGCCAAATACGGAATGCACACCAACGTCATCCGTATTTTTTACGGACCGCAAAATACATACGGTCGTGTGCATGAGCCCTAATACACTTTATTAGGAAAAAGATGTTTCTTTGCATTAGAAAAGGTGTAAAGAATCTTCTTAGCAAAGCTGTAACTGAGTGTTGCTAAGGAGAGTCTGTCTTCAGTGTTCTGTTGAGCACTGAAGATGCCTGTGTGTAACATACAGAGGCTTCCACCCTCTTGTCACTACCCCAGTCCTGGACTATGTACCTGTGCACTAAGGCCTCATGCACACGGCCGTTGTTTTGGTCCGAACCCGAGCCGCAGTTTTGGCGGCTTGGATGTGGACCCATTCACTTCAATGGGGCCGCAAAAGATGCGGACAGCACTCCGTGTGCTGTCCGCATCCGTTGCTCCGTTCCGTGGTCCGCAAAAAAATAAAATAACCTGTCCTATTCTTGTCCGCGCTTTGCGGACAAGAATAGGCAGTTATATTAAAGACTGTCCGTGCAGTTCCGAAAATTGTGGAACGCACACGGACGCCATCCGTGTTTTGAAGATCTGCGATTTGCGGACCTCAAAACACACAACGGTCGTGTGCATGTAGCCTAACTGTCAATCACCCTGCCTACATGACTTGTTACACATAGGTGTCTTCAGCGCTCAGTAGAACACTGAAGACAGACTCTCCGTAGTAACACGCAAGACTCTTTACACCATTTTTGGTTGCAAATAAACATATTTTCCTAATAAAGTATAGTACAAAATTTGAATAGCAAAAGAAAAGGGGCACACTCAGATGGACGCACTTGAATGGAAAATGATATACAATTTATTAAAACCTAAAAACATAATCCCTAAAAATGGACATACATAAAATACAGGCCCTATAAAAAATATTAATGAGTTGGATGGAGTGGCTAACTGCTGATTGCGGTTAGTACGGTGCTACAAACTCAAATTGAGGACACCCTGCCTCAATCAATGGAGTAAGTGAAAGATTGTAGTATAAGTGAGCACTCACTCTATGGCATTAATTGTATATGTTTAATAATAATATCCTCCAATAATTCATAAAATAAAATGGTACATATAAAATACAATCTCACATAAATTGCAATGTATCATAAAATACCTAAAAATTGGTCGGCCGACCATAAATATGCAAAAGACCACAATATAGGTAAATAGCAATAATAACAATAGATAGCAATAACAATAGATGACAATAGCAGCAGTCAATAATAGCAGCAGTGGATGTCTCAATAGTGTCGTGCAATATTAACCTCAGTGTCTGAGGGTGACAAGAATAAGTGCTAAATAAACAACTAATATGGTATAGGAATTAGTTCTGAGGCCAGAACTTGGTGCAAGTGTCTTTGTGTCCATAAAAAATAAAAAAATAAAAAATATAGTGGATTACGGTAAACACTTCAAAATAAGAAAAAATTGTGACACCTGGTAGTTCACTGCACGTTGATGAATGCTGAAGTGTTTGTATCTCTTTCTATAGCTATTGGCAATTGCCGTATAGGTTGGATCATCCCGGTCAATGCGTCATCCACATTAAATTGTTTGCATATATCCCTATGCAGATAGTCTATATCTTGCTGTTTTAAAGTGAGCTTATGTAGAGAGTCTATGGCGTCAGCCAAACAATTGCCTGTGTATAGCGGATGGCCTTAAATGGTTTGGGAAAGAAAGCTCTTACCTCCTGTTGAGCTTGTTTCAAGATCTTATACCTGACTGAGTCCAGGTGGTGAGCTGGGGACGCCACTACGTCCTCACAGTTCGTGTTGTCCGATGATCTCACCCAATCTCGCGATGTTGCGAACAGGACTTTCGTCCGGTGAGCGCAATCACTTGGATGTTAAGTCGATTCAATTATCAAATATTTCCATTGTTCGGATCATACGAATTTCCAGTCTAGCATGGCCATGCAAAGCTTGTTTCTGCGGAGGTTTTCTCAGAGTGTCCGATATACCAGACGCGTTTCGGGATGATTCCACATCCCTTCCTCAGTGGTCATATCCGGCACTCCCAACCTCCTCCTTTATAAATGTTTTTGAAGTCCTCCACAAGCTGCGGTAATGTAATCCAGGATTGGATTATAATCAGCAATTTTCGCCACAATGCGGTTTTAATGCGGTTTTATTGCGATTTTTTTCGCTGAGGATTGGGTGAGATCATCGGACAACACGAACTGTGAGGACGTAGTGGCGTCCCCAGCTCACCACCTGGACTCAGTCAGGTATAAGGTCTTGAAACAAGCTCAACAGGAGGTAAGAGCTTTCTTTCCCAAACCATTTAAGGCCATCCGCTATACACAGGCAATTGTTTGGCTGACGCCATAGACTCTCTACATAAGCTCACTTTAAAACAGCAAGATATAGACTATCTGCATAGGGATATATGCAAACAATTTAATGTGGATGACGCATTGACCGGGATGATCCAACCTATACGGCAATTGCCAATAGCTATAGAAAGAGATACAAACACTTCAGCATTCATCAATGTGCAGTGAACTACCAGGTGTCACAATTTTTTCTTATTTTGAAATGTTTAATTCACTATATTTGTTATTTTTTATGGACACAAAGACACTTGCACCAAGTTCTGGCCTCAGAACTAATTCCTATACCATATTAGTTGTTTATTTAGCACTTATTCTTGTCACCCTCAGACACTGAGGTTAATATTGCACGACACTATTGAGACATCCACTGCTGCTATTATTGACTGCTGCTATTGTCATCTATTGTTATTGCTATCTATTGTTATTATTGCTATTTACCTATATTGTGGTCTTTTGCATATTTATGGTCGGCCGACCAAATTTTAGGTATTTTATGATACATTGCAATTTATGTGAGATTGTATTTTATATGTACCATTTTATTTTATTAATTATTGGAGGATATTATTATTAAACATATACAATTAATGCCATAGAGTGAGTGCTCACTTATACTACAATCTTTCTTTCACCTATAAAAAATATGCCTATATATGCATAAATATCATGAGTCCCGTGTGCCAATCCAAGGGTGGTACCTACAGCACCTATGTCAGCTGCATATAATGAAGTACAGCCCATGCTGAAGAATGGGAGAGATAGTACCTATATCACCTATGCCGGCTGAAAATGTAACACGTGCACCAGTGGCCACTGAGGAAGAGGTACAGCACCTCGAAACACGTTTGGCGTAAGGAGTGAGCGTTCCACTAACTAATCCAGCAGAGACAATACCTGCAACAAGAAAATAAGAGAAAAGAAAATCGGCATTGTCTGGATCCGGTGTAAGCAGTCGGCTATCTGTGACGTCAACTCAGCTTTACCCGGTCTCCCAAGCAACCAGGTCACGTGGGACGCCACGCTGAGGTCTAGCACACCACGTGGGACGCCGCTGGTGTGCAGCCGCCTGGAATCAGTGCTGCAAAGCTGCAATGAAGACGGGTAAGACCCAGTTCCTGGGGAGTACCCATTCCTCTATTGTGAACTTACCAGGTGACTTTTGGAAGTGATGCTGAGTTATTAACTGTGAAAGTTGCCGTATATATGAATCGGACCGCAATTGGGAACGACCAGAAGCTATTGTGATTGGCATCAAGCGCTATACAGCCATTAACATTGCAACACTTGCACATTAAGTGATATACAGCTGGTTTAGGTGCCTATTGCACCATCTCCTTATTTATTGCGGTACACTGGTGCACGTGTTACATTTTCAGCCGGCATAGGTCAGTGTTTCCCAACCAGTGTGCCTCCAGCTGTTGCAAAACTACACCTCCCAGCATGCCCGCACAGCCAAAGGCTGTCCGGGCATGCTGGGAGTTGTAGTTTTGCAACAGCTGGAGGCACACTGGTTGGGAAACACTGGCATAGGTGATATAGGTGCTATCTCTCCCATTCATCAGCACGGTCTGTACTTCATTATATGCAGCTGACATAGGTGCTGTAGGTACCACCCTTGGATTGGCACACGGGACTCATGATATTTATGCATATATAGGCATATTTTTTATAGGGCCTGTATTTTATGTATTTCCATTTTTAGGGATTTTGTTTTTAGGTTTTAATAAATTGTATATCATTTTCCATTCAAGTGCGCCCATCTGAGTGTGCCCCTTTTCTTTTGCTATTCACGTTTTCACTTTGGGCCCTAAGGGTGGGCCATTTAGGTGAGCACCTTTTCCATTTACGGTGAGAGGTTGAGCCGCTGAGTCTTCAATTGTTTAACATCCCTGTCTCGACACAATATTAAAAATAAATTGAAAGGACAGTAACACATTATTTTACTTTCTATTGTTTAATCCAAATAAAATCTCTAAAAGAACATATGAATGAAGAGCTCTATGTGTCCAGAGAAAAACACTGCAACAATTATTTTGGTAGCCTAAACATATAAAAAATGTAGGCTAGTTTCAGACAAGAGTGTTCATTCTGGGAAACACACTCCAAAAACTGAAGCAACACTTACACTTCAAATTTACTTATTGACACCAAAATAAATGACAGAAGTGGGTTCCCTAATTGATGACGGGTGTTTCAGTATATAATATATAAGCATCACCAAAAAAAAGTCTGCACTTAGGAAAAAAGTGAAGACTAAAAATCCATTTTTATTGACACCAAAAATGTTTTAAACAGTAGTGTGAGCGGTGCCTGGACATGTGACCAAAGCCACGTATGGGCCGCTGCTCATGTGATCCTGACGGCGTGAGGGGTGCCTAGACATGTGACTTGCGTGACATGCCCAGATGCTGCCCACATGATCTTAACTAGTGTCCAGGGGTAACATAATTATGTGCCATGCGAGTGAGGGATATGGGCTGACATTGGTTACATCACTAGCCTTGCATTGTGGATGGACCGGGAGGGGGAACCGACTTGTCACCTTTAGGTCAAAAATTGAGTTGTGATTGGTGAGGTGTGTGTTTGATTGCCAGAATCTAGTAGTCATGGAACATCCCCTGACAAAGCATTTTGCGAGATGTGTCAGAGCTGGTCGGACATCTTCGGTGGCTGGATTTATTTCTTCAATTGATTAGAAGTATTTGACTATCTTTTGGCCCCTTGTAATATACTATTAGTTATTTTGTGACTATTGGCATTACCTGAGGAAACTTTACATAACTGTTTGTTGTACTGTTCTAAGTCACTGCAGGTCTGAATGCCATTTCTATGTTTGACCACCAGATGTCCCCCTAGTTCCTTGTCTTGTCCTTTATGTGGATCTTAACTGATGCATAGTATATATTTTTAAAAGATTTTATGGTGACAATTAGGGATGAGCGAATCGACTTCGGATGAAACATTCGAAGTCAATTCGCCTAAAACTTCATTTCAATACTGTACGGGGCGAGCGCTCCGTACAGTATTAGAATGTATTGGTTTTGATGAGCCGAAGTTATTACTTCACGAGTCTTCGCATAATAACTTCAGAAATTGATTTATACTGTAGAAAACCATTTCCCGAACTCGGATTCGGTTCCAAGATTTCATCCGAAGTCGATTTGCTCATCCCTAGTGACAATAAAGCTTGGGTTTCAAGTTTTACCTTGGTTCTAAGTGCAGATTTTCTTTTGTTGGTCAATTGGACTGATAGGACGTAATATATAATACAAGTGATCCCTCATGATACAATGGCCTCAGGATATAATATTTTCAACTTACAATGGTCTTTCCTGAGTCATTGTAAGTTGAAATTAGACTCACCATACAATGCCTCAGACTCAAATCCAGCCAATCAACATGGCCTTTTCCCTCGTAAAACACCTGCATTGCTACAGTACAATGAGGAACTACATGTTCTGTACTGCCCTCTGTCTGCACCAGGATGAACTGCTCCTTCAGACACCAGGAGAGGACCGCTCCATTTTATTTTTCTGGTGTACTGAAGAAGCCCCTGTCCTCATCATAGATGGCGATTTACAGCTTCCAGTATCTATTTCTGACTGTTATATGTAAGGACTTACTTTATCTGTCTTAGTTATCTGCTTATTTCTCTTAAAGGGAACCTGTCATCAACTTTATGCTGACCTCACTGAGGGCCGCCGTGTGTCATTCATGAGATAAAAGTAAGTGGTTGCTGAGATCCAGCATCATAATAATTACAGCCCAGGCCTTAAAGAGTCAAATCTACTTAAAGAGTCATGATTATTCATATTCTCCTGCTCTCTCACCCATCTGCTGATGATTGGCAGTTCTCTGCTAGAGAGAAAGGGAGAAAACTCGGTAGAAGACTGTCAGTCATCAGCAGGTGGGCAGGAGAGCAGGAAGTCATGAATAACCAGGACTCTTCTCAGGTGGCCGGGACTCTTTTCCAGGCCCAGTCTGCAATGATTGTGATGTTGGTGCTCGACAACCACTTACTTATAAATGACAGACCACTGAAATCAACTCACCTGTCTGTACTTTATGCTGCTGTTAGTATGGGCAGCACAAAGTTGATGACAGGTTCCCTTTAAATCTTAATTTTCCCTTATTTTAGGTTGACATTTTGGGACTCTGGAATCAAAGCCCAGTTTTCCATAGAGTTATGGGCTCAAGCTACAATTTTTCAGCGTACAATGCTCATCCAGGAACTTAATATTGTAACTTGAGGGACAACTGTGTATATATATATATATATATATATATATATATAGTCTCACTGGAGCGGGATGTCTATGGTAGTGGTCTGAGTTGGCACTGTATTTTTTTTTACCTTTATACGTTTTATTTTCCACTTGTGTGTTTATGTTTTTGATACAAGTAATATTCCCCTAATAAGGTCACAAAAGACCTCTGAGAGACATTTTGTAATTTTTATAATTTTGCACTTTCCCACTAACACTGGGAACACCCTCTGAGGCAATATGCAGCAGCAGATCCTGCTGTGCCCAGAGCGCATAAGGTGTGCTTGCCAGGTTTTCCCATTAACAACAATTATCAAAGACTGGCATAAAATACCGGTCTTTGATAAATAACCCCCACTATATCAGCAAAAATGCTACAAAAAATGCAGATGAAATCATGTGACATTTTAAGGCCCCAAAAACTGTATGTGAAGGAGCCCTAATTGTGCGTTTAATTACAAATGAATGGTTATATATATTACCGCACCTGCTGAAATAAGTGACTGTGTATTTGACTTACAAACAGAATGTAGATCCTGAGACTCTTCAGTGTTTGTCGTCTACAGACCGGCCTTCCATTCTGTCCGACAGCCCTCAGGTCGAAGACATTGACACCATGATGAAAGGTTTGTGATTTATCAATGCATTTCATGCTTCTTTAATTTCTGCATTTGTAAAAACGGATTGTATTTCTGTTTACAGATTTGAGCAATGAAGTAAACCTTCTGTTTTCTAACTATGCAAAGACACTGAGGTAAGTGCTCCTCCAGTCATATACCCCATGGTGAAAACTTAAATTGGAGCCAACAACCCCTTGTGTCCTAACTGGTGCCCCCTGAACTTAAAAATCCCACTCACCTGTCCGCGGTCCCGCTTCTCCATTCATGGCCTTTTCAGGTACCCCCAGTACAAGAAAGAGGCTTGGTCCTGTGACTGCTGCTGCTATTCACAGACCTCAGCGGTCACAGAGGCTTCAACAGTACATTACTGCTGTGTGAATTTAAAAATGGGGAAAAGTCAAATCTGTCCTTTAGACGTTTTCTCTTTTGATGATCTACTCCTAATTTACGCTTCCAAAACTGCATCAGGAAGCCTGAACGTACTCTTAGGTGCCACAGTTACTAGTGAATCTGGCATCTAATTAGAAAGAGGTGGCTCGATCACTACATCAGTATCCGCATGACATGATCACGGTTTGCTGATGGGTTTTCATGGCATTAGGGTCCTTATTGGAGGCAGAAAGTCTGCAATCTTTATAACCTCATAGGGTAATATTTTCATAGACAGGCATGATACACATACAGAAGTTATATGGAGTATTAAACCAGCAGTCAGATGATTGCATGGCTTAAAAAGGTGTAAAAAAAAGGCTGCAGCGGTGCCTCTCAGAGCGCTCTGCACCTTTGGTTTACGTCGACTCTGCTCATGCAGCACGCGGAGTACAGATCCTTTATACCAGGGATGCTCAACCTGCGGCCCTCCAGCTGTTGTAAAACTACAACTCCCACGATGCCCTTCTGTAGGATAATAGCTGTAGGCTGTCAGGGAATGATGGGAGTTGTAGTTTTGCAACAGAGCAGAGCAGATGAAAGCCAAAAGGTTCAGAGCACTTTGAGAAGCACCTCTGCGCCTACAGTACTTTGAATGAAGGTTTAGGTACCCTTTAAAAAAATTAAATAAAAACAAAAAATCCCATTTTCACCATAGAAAAGTTTACTCTCGTTTGGTCACTTTGCCTTCCAAAAAATTTAATAGAAAGTGATTAAAAATGGTACCAATAAAAACAACAGCTCCGCTACAAAAAAAAAACAAAACACACAGCTCAGACGATGGGAGGATAAAATGGTATGGCTCTCAGAATATAGGGCAACACAAAAACAAATGATTTATTTTAAAAAATGTATTGTGCAATAGTAGTTCAGCATAAAATGATATAAATTTGGTATTATATCGGAATAATAGAACTGACCTACAGAATAAAGTTAACATTATTTATATCACTTAGTGAATGCCATAAAAACATCCCCCAAAGAAAAATTGTGGAATTGCTGCTTTTTTCCACCTCCCCCCAAGTAAAACTAAAAAGATGTTTTCATTACATTATATAAACCACAAAATGGTTGTATGTTAAAAAAAAATACAAATTGTCCTGCAAAAAAAAAAAAAAAACACGAACGTAATTCACACGACCTTATGAATTTTGCGGTCAGAATTTTTTTTGCAGACCCAATGTAACAATGCCTATTCTTGTCCGCAAAAAAAGATAAGAATAGGACATGTTCTATCTTTTTTGTGGGATTGCGGAACAGCCGCATTTTTTGTGGCTCTCATTAAAATGTATGGGTCCGCATTCAGTCTGTAAAAAATGCAGATTTGATGCGGACCAAAAATAGGATGCACTGCCATTTCCCCTCAACTTTTTTGGGGAAAAGTGCGTCTTATAGGGCGAAAAATGCAGTAACTGGGATTTTTTTATTTTTTATAAAACTTTATTTAACTCTCATTATTACCACCAGGCAGTCTAGTAGGCCATGTCTCCTGTACGGTGTAATAGGCATTTACAGAATCAGACCTGGGGACCTTCATTACACCATTGGCATCTGCAGTCCTATTTGGAGGGGGACTATGGGTGACAGAAGCCGATGCATGCCTACATTCATGCCTTGTTCTCCTTTTAGCATCAGTCAACAGATAACCGAGACTCTCTCCTCACAGGGCTGAGCTCATTGTTAACCATACCGCCACTGTGCATTAAATGTCTACGATGCTTCCACTGAATTAAAATGTTACTTTTCCTTTATTCAGTGAACGTTCCGCTTTGGATTCACTACACGTACAGAAGTTTGATGAAATTCTTACAGAAGCCAGGTCACTGGAAAGTCAGATAAGACAGAAGAAGGAAGACCTTAGGAGCTACCTCACCATGATTGCAAAGACTTTACAAAGATAAAGGAACTGATAATCATATTTATTTTGCTGTAAATTATACATGTAATAGAAGGTGTTTACAAAAGTTATCAAATTAGGATTTTTTTTTTTAGGCTGTGTAAAAGTGAAGCTTCAATATAATAGTGCCCCAGGTGCTAGAATCTGGGGGGCGTCCAACCTTTTACTATATTCCATACCCCATTCTTTGTATTTGGGTTTGTACGCCAGTCGCTGGGCTTATTGGGGGAAAGAACCTGGGGAGCTATAAAAGCACGTGCTGAGAGATCCATGAGTTATATTGTGCAAATAAATACTTTACTTTAAAATGCCGTCTTATGCTCGTATTTGTGAAAGTGGCCTGGTGCAGAACAGGTCTAAGCCTTTCTATATCAAATAGTAAATGGTCATACCATAAGTCATAATGGCATCCATGTAACACATATGTCATCAGTTTGTCAATAGCATTTATGACGTATCTGTAAACATGCTGTTATAGCCTATCAGTGGTAGATGCCACCATGTATTAACCCCCACCAACCCAGCGGGATCTGTGACGAGAACTATACTTACCTACTCCCTGTCAGTCCATTCAGGCTCCTTTGCACTTGAACTTTCTTCACTAGACCTCCAATCCCGGCATGTAAAGTTCCTGCATGGACGGGGTCATGTGCACCGCCGCAGCCAGGGATTGGCCCAGGTAGTGACATGTCCCCAAGAGACATGTAACTACTTGACCACATGTCACCAGTGAGGCCAGTCGTTGGCTGCAGCAGCACACCTGACTAAGTCCGTGAAGACTGACCAGAAGCCATGGAGCCTTAACAGAGCGGTGGGGAGCAGGTAAGTATAACTTTACAGGTCCTGCTGAGGGAAGGGGGCATTTTATCTGCTTTTTACTAATTTACCAAAAAGTAGGGATTAAATGAAAAGTAATGTGGCTGCAGAATCTGACCATACGGGGTGTGTAAACTGTTACTATGAAGACAGATAGGCCTGCATATGAGCTGTACAGTCGTGGCCAAAAGTTTTGAGAATGAGACAAATATTCGTTTTCACAAAGTTTGCTGCTAAACTGCTTTTAGATCTTTGTTTCAGTTGTTTCTGTGATGTAATGAAATATAATTACACGCACTTCATACGTTTCAAAGGCTTTTATCGACAATTACATGACATTTATGCAAAGAGTCAGTATTTGCAGTGTTGGCCCTTCTTTTTCAGGACCTCTGCAATTCGACTGGGCATGCTCTCAATCAACTTCTGGGCCAATTCCTGACTGATAGAAACCCATTCTTTCATAATCACTTCTTGGAGTTTGTCAGAATTAGTGGGTTTTTGTTTGTCCACCCGCCTCTTGAGGATTGACCACAAGTTCTCAATGGGATTAAGATCTGGGGAGTTTCCAGGCCATGGACCCAAAATGTCAACGTTTTGGTCCCCGAGCCACTTAGTTATCACTTTTGCCTTATGGCACGGTGCTCCATCGTGCTGGAAAATGCATTGTTCTTCACCAAACTGTTGTTGGATTGTTGGAAGAAGTTGCTGTTGGAGGGTGTTTTGGTACCATTCTTTATTCATGGCTGTGTTTTTGGGCAAAATTGTGAGTGAGCCCACTCCCTTGGATGAGAAGCAACCCCACACATGAATGGTCTCAGGATGCTTTACTGTTGGCATGACACAGGACTGATGGTAGCGCTCACCTTTTCTTCTCCGGACAAGCCTTTTTCCAGATGCCCCATACAATCGGAAAGAGGCTTCATCGGAGAATATGACTTTGCCCCAGTCCTCAGCAGTCCATTCACCATACTTTCTGCAGAAGATCAATCTGTCCCTGATGTTTTTTTTTTTTAGAGAAGTGGCTTCTTTGCTGCCCTTCTTGACACCAGGCCATCTTCCAAAAGTCTTCACCTCACTGTGCGTGCAGATGCGCTCACACCTGCCTGCTGCCATTCCTGAGCAAGCTCTGCACTGGTGGCACTCCGATCCCACAGCTGAATCCTCTTTAGGAGACGATCCTGGCGCTTGCTGGACTTTCTTGGACGCCCTGAAGCCTTCTTAACAAGAATTGAACCTCTTTCCTTGAAGTTCTTGATGATCTTATAAATTGTTGATTGAGGTGCAATCTTAGTAGCCACAATATCCTTGCCTGTGAAGCCATTTTTATGCAACGCAATGATGGCTGCACGCGTTTCTTTGCAGGTCACCATGGTTAACAATGGAAGAACAATGATTTAAAGCATCACCCTCCTTTTAATATGTCAAGTCTGCCATTTTAACTCAATCAGCCTGACATAATGATCTCCAGCCTTGTGCTCGTCAACATTCTCACCTGAGTTAACAAGACGATTACTGAAATGATCTCAGCAGGTCCTTTAACCACCTCCGGACCGCTGTACGCACAGACGCGTCCTGGAGGTGGTTGATTCATTCCGCCTGGACGCATATACGCGTCATCTCGCGAGACGCGAGATTTCCTGTGAACGCGCGCACACAGGCGCGCGCGCTCACAGGAACGGAAGGTAAGAGAGTTGATCTCCAGCCTGCCAGCGGCGATCGTTCGCTGGCAGGCTGGAGATGTGTTTTTTTTAACCCCTAACAGGTATATTAGACGCTGTTTTGATAACAGCGTCTAATATACCTGCTACCTGGTCCTCTGGTGGTCCCCTTTGTTTGGATCGACCACCAGAGGACACAGGTAGCTCAGTAAAGTAGCACCAAGCACCACTACACTACACTACACCCCCCCCGTCACTTATTAACCCCTTATTAGGCCCCTGATCACCCCTGATCACCCCATATAGACTCCCTGATCTCCCCCCTGTCATTGATCACCCCCCTGTCATTGATCACCCCCCCTGTCATTGATCACCCCCCTGTAAAGCTCCATTCAGACGTCCGCATGATTTTTACGGATCCACTGATAGATGGATCGGATCCGCAAAACGCATCCGGACGTCTGAATGAAGCCTTACAGGGGCGTGATCAATGACTGTGGTGATCACCCCATATAGACTCCCTGATCACCCCCCTGTCATTGATTACCCCCCTGTAAAGCTCCATTCAGACGTCCGCATGATTTTTACGGATCCACTGATAGATGGATCGGATCCGCAAAACGCATCCGGACGTCTGAATGAAGCCTTACAGGGGCGTGATCAATGACTGTGGTGATCACCCCATATAGACCCCCTGATCACCCCCCTGTAAAGCTCCATTCAGATGTCCGCATGATTTTTACGGATGCACTGATAGATGGATCGGATCCGCAAAACGCATCCGGACGTCTGAATGAAGCCTTACAGGGGCATGATGAATGACTGTGGTGATCACCCCATATAGACTCCCTGATCACCCCCCTGTCATTGATTACACCCCTGTCATTGATCACCCCCCTGTAAAGCTCCATTCAGATGTCCGCATGATTTTTACGGATGCACTGATAGATGGATCGGATCCGCAAAACGCATACGGACGTCTGAATGAAGCCTTACAGGGGCGTGATCAATGACTGTGGTTATCACCCCATATAGACTCCCTGATCACCCCCCTGTCATTGATTACACCCCTGTCATTGATCACCCCCCTGTAAAGCTCCATTCAGATGTCTGCATGATTTTTACGGATGCACTGATAGATGGATCGGATCCGCAAAACGCATCCGGACGTCTGAATGAAGCCTTACAGGGGCCCAAGTTAGCAGAATTATTATTTTTTTTTCTTACAAAGTCTCATATTCCACTAACTTGTGTCAAAAAATAAAATCTCACATGAACTCCCCATACCCCTCACGGAATCCAAATGCGTAAAATTTTTTAGACATTTATATTCCAGACTTCTTCTCACGCTTTAGGGCCCCTAGAATGCCAGGGCAGTATAAATACCCCACATGTGACCCCATTTCGGAAAGAAGACACCCCCAGGTATTCCGTGAGGGGCATATTGAGTCCATGAAAGATTGAAATTTTTGTCCCAAGTTAGCGGAACGGGAGACTTTGTGAGAAAAAAATTAAAAATATCAATTTCCGCTAACTTGTGCCAAAAAAAAAAGATTCTATGAACTCGCCATGCCCCTCATTGAATACCTTGGGGTGTCTTCTTTCCAAAATGGGGTCACATGTGGGGTATTTATACTGCCCTGGCATTCTAGGGGCCCCAAAGCGTGAGAAGAAGTCTGGTATCCAAATGTCTAAAAATGCCCTCCTAAAAGGAATTTGGGCACCTTTGCGCATCTAGGCTGCAAAAAAGTGTCACACATCTGGTATCGCCGTACTCAGGAGAAGTTGGGGAATGTGTTTTGGGGTGTCATTTTACATATACCCATGCTGGGTGAGAGAAATATCTTGGTCAAATGCCAACTTTGTATAAAAAAATGGGAAAAGTTGTCTTTTGTCAAGATATTTCTCTCACCCAGCAAGGGTATATGTAAAATGACACCCCAAAACACATTCCCCAACTTCTCCTGAATACGGCGATACCACATGTGTGACACTTTTTTGCAGCCTAGGTGGGCAAAGGGGCCCATATTCCAAAGAGCACCTTTAGGATTTCACAGGTCATTTACCTACTTACCACACATTAGGGCCCCTGGAAAATGCCAGGGCAGTATAACTACCCCACAAGTGACCCCATTTTGGAAAGAAGACACCCCAAGGTATTCCGTGAGGGGCATGGCGAGTTCCTAGAATTTTTTATTTTTTGTCACAAGTTAGTGGAAAATGCTGATTTTTTTTTTTTTTTTCATACAAAGTCTCATATTCCACTAACTTGTGCCAAAAAATAAAAACTTCCATGAACTCACTATGCCCATCAGCGAATACCTTGGGGTCTCTTCTTTCCAAAATGGGGTCACTTGTGGGGTAGTTATACTGCCCTGGCATTCTAGGGGCCCAAATGTGTGGTAAGGAGTTTGAAATCAAATTCTGTAAAAAATGACCTGTGAAATCCGAATGGTGCTCTTTGGAATATGGGCCCCTTTGCCCACCTAGGCTGCAAAAAAGTGTCACACATCTGGTATCTCCGTACTCAGGAGAAGTTGGGGAATGTGTTTTGGGGTGTCATTTTACATATACCCATGCTGGGTGAGAGAAATATCTTGGCAAAAGACAACTTTTCCCATTTTTTTTATACAAAGTTGGCATTTGACCAAGATATTTATCTCACCCAGCATGGGTATATGTAAAAAGACACCCCAAAACACATTCCTCAACTTCTCCTGAATACAGAGATACCAGATGTGTGACACTTTTTTGCAGCCTAGGTGGGCAAAGGGGCCCATATTCCAAAGAGCACCTTTTGGATTTCACAGGTCATTTTTTACAGAATTTGATTTCAAACTCCTTACCACACATTTGGGCCCCTAGAATGCCAGGGCAGTATAACTACCCCACAAGTGACCCCATTTTGGAAAGAAGAGACCCCAAGGTATTCGCTGATGGGCATAGTGAGTTCATGGAAGTTTTTATTTTTTGTCACAAGTTAGTGGAATATGAGACTTTGTATGAAAAAAAAAAATAAAAAAAATAATCATCATTTTCCACTAACTTGTGACAAAAAAAAAAAAATTCGAGGAACTTGCCATGCCCCTCACGGAATACCTTGGGGTGTCTTCTTTCCAAAATGGGGTCATTTGTGGGGTAGTTATACTGCCCTGGCATTCTAGGGGCCCAAATGTGTGGTAAGGAGTTTGAAATCAAATTCTGTAAAAAATGACCTGTGAAATCCGAAAGGTGCTCTTTGGAATATGGGCCCCTTTGCCCACCTAGGCTGCAAAAAAGTGTCACACATCTGGTATCTCCGTACTCAGGAGAAGTTGGGGAATGTGTTTTGGGGTGTCATTTTACATATACCCATGCTGGGTGAGAGAAATATCTTGGCAAAAGATAACTTTTCCCATTTTTTTATACAAAGTTGGCATTTGACCAAGATATTTCTCTCACCCAGCATGGGTATATATAAAATGACACCCCAAAACACATTCCCCACCTTCTCCTGAGTACGGAGATACCAGATGTGTGACACTTTTTTGCAGCCTAGGTGGGCAAAGGGGCCCATATTCCAAAGAGCACCTTTCGGATTTCACAGGTCATTTTTTACAGAATTTGATTTCAAACTCCTTACCACACATTTGGGCCCCTAGAATGCCAGGGCAGTATAACCACCCCACAAGTGACCCCATTTTGGAAAGAAGAGACCCCAAGGTATTCGCTGATGGGCATAGTGAGTCCATAGAACTTTTTATTTTTTGTCACAAGTTAGTGGAATATGAGACTTTGTAAGAAAAAAAAAAAAAAGAAAAAAAATCATCATTTTCCGCTAACTTGTGACAAAAAATAAAAAGTTCTATGAACTCACTATGCCCATCAGCGAATACCTTAGGGTGTGTACTTTCCGAAATGGGGTCATTTGTGGGGTGTTTGTACTGTCTGGGCATTGTAGAACCTCAGGAAACATGACAGGTGCTCAGAAAGTCAGAGCTGCTTCAAAAAGCGGAAATTCACATTTTTGTACCATAGTTTGTAAACGCTATAACTTTTACCCAAACCATTTTTTTTTTACCCAAACATTTTTTTTTTATCAAAGACATGTAGAACAATAAATTTAGAGCAAAATTTATATATGGATGTCGTTTTTTTTTGCAAAATTTTACAACTGAAAGTGAAAAATGTCATTTTTTTGCAAAAAAATCGTTAAATTTCGATTAATAACAAAAAAAGTAAAAATGTCAGCAGCAATGAAATACCACCAAATGAAAGCTCTATTAGTGAGAAGAAAAGGAGGTAAAATTCATTTGGGTGGTAAGTTGCATGACCGAGCAATAAACGGTGAAAGTAGTGTAGGTCAGAAGTGTAAAAAGTGGCCTGGTCTTTCAGGGTGTTTAAGCACTGGGGGCTGAGGTGGTTAATGACAGCAATGAAATGCAGTGGAAAGTTTTTTTTGGGATTAAGTTAATTTTCATGGCAAAGAAGGACTATGCAATTCATCTGATCACTCTTCATAACATTCTGGAGTATATACAAATTAAATGACTTGTACCATCATACAACATACATACATGTGTAAATATAGGTATATAAGTGCGGAGCTCACGCACAATCCTATATATCTGGAGTACTCCTAATAGGACCAAATGGCTAGAGTGAGGCTGCAAGAGATATTCAAATGAACCGCTTGTATGTCCAGGACATGGATGGCAAATTGCCAGGTGATTGAAACAAAAGTTCAAACAAAGATTACAAAATGTCCTTGCTGTATTCTCATCAAGAGAGGTTCTGCATTCACATAACCTGTAACAGATCTTAGCCGCAACTGTTAGGCAGTGCTCCACTTACTTTTTCGCTTGCGGAGCAAGATTTCAGACAAGCTCACTCAGCGTCTCACGTGTCCAGCCAGGTAATGAATCGCTGGGTTAGTGACGCAGGCGTCTGAAGCCGTCAGACCAACGGAAGCTGGTTGAGCTGAGCTGAGCTGGTGATTGCCTTAGCCTGTCAGGCCGGCAGCAGTAGATGTAACAAGGTTTTACCTTGATTTGCGGCAATAGTGACACAGGTGTAGTCCACTTTTTGAGTAGTTAGTGAATGCAAACCTTTAAAGCGGTATGGGACGTCTTCGGATACTTTAAAAATCCTCAAAGAACTGGAAATTGAAGCAAAGTCTTCCTCTTGCAAAAAACCGCACCGAGAGCCTTGGTCTCTATACACACTAGACGCGTTTCGGAAACAAGTTCCTTCCTCAGTAGATAATCATAGAATGCTGAATGTAGATACAAGTCATGACTTTAAATACCCTTTTTCAGGTTAATACAAAATGTGGGTCGGATTGTGGATTGGGCTAATTACACAGCCTCAATCCACAGCTATACAATATAAGCAGTGATTGCTCACAGTTTCATTGCAACCTATAACTTCCTATCACACTATGTATATATATGCGCACAGTATATACTAAAAATATATAAACATAACCAAGAATAAATTATAACATATGCTGAATAGACTAAGTTGTAGTATTGAAAAGATTTAATAACAGATGCGGATCGAACTGCAAACTCAATTCATATCACAGTCCCTATTTCCACCATATATAAATGATCTGTAATCAATACTTTACAGCATATGTTTATAAATATTCAAAGTATGAACAATAACATAAAAAATACTGTTTATAACAATAAAATAAATAAAATAAAAAAAATGTAAAAAAAAAATGTTAAAAAATTTTCAAAATTTTTTTTCCAAAAATTTCTTTCCAAAGATTTTTTATTTTTTTTCTTGAAATAGGTAACCCATGCTAAAGATGTCTAGATTGAGATATTTTTGTGGCTTTAGGAGAGAAGGGAAGGGATGCAGGAGGAGTCAGTGCGGTGATTAACAACCTGGCACCGACTCCCCATGTAAACCAACCCGTCTCCCCTAGAGAAACCCAAAAATCTCAATTTCCGAGTTGAGGCCCTGGGGCATCAGGGACCCAAACTCAAATATTTTCTTGGACTCTTGTCTAGACATTTTGGCCACAAAATCTCCTCCTCTCCAATCTTCTTTAACCGATTGGATAGCTGTGTATCTCATATTACTTGGATCACCTGCATGGTAAAGTTTAAAATGTTTGGATAAAGGATGCGTTTCAGATTGTTTTTTGATGTTATTTATATGTTCAGATATTCTAGTCTTAAATGTCCTTTTTGTACGGCCAATGTACTGTTTTGGGCATGGGCACTGAATAATATAAATTACTGCCTTACTATTGCATGACAATATTTCTTTGATTTCCCATTTAAAATTATTGGACGTTGACATTATCTGTTGTGTGTTTCTATTAAAATGTGTCTGTCTACAATTGAGACAGCAACCACATCTGTAGAAACCTTTTAAATTAGCCCATGGGGTTATCAATGATTTTGTCGGGTGTTTTCTTATAGTAGGAGCTACTTGAAGTCCCAAATTAGAGGCCCGAGTATACACTATTGGCGGATGTGCTGGAAGTATAGGGCCCAGAACCTTATCGTTTTTCAATAGGTGCCAATGGTTATGGACAATACTGCTCACCATCTTATGATCTTTATTATATGGTAGAATTATTTTAGCTGTAGTGTCTTGTTCTTGTAAAGTAGTCGGTACTTCTTTGGGCTCAAAAAATGAGGCTCTGTCTAATTGTCTTACCCTTTGGATTGAATTCTCCAAAAGTTTATTGGGGTACTCTTTTGCTAAGAATTGAGCTTTCATATTTAGTGCCTCTGCCTCAAATTGTTCATCTGCCGTACAATTTCTTCGTAAGCGCCTAAATTGGCTAAAAGGGACATTTAAGAGCCACCTCGGAAGATGGCAACTTGTATTCAAAATGAAACAGTTTTTAGCTACATCTTTTTGATATGTGCTACAGGCAAAAGTTTCCTTTTTCTTTTCAATGTGTAGATCCAAAAAATCCACTGAGCATGGGTCAATATTGGCTGTGAATTTCAAATTAAACTTGTTGGTGTTGATGTTGTCTATGAACTCCAACAATGATATATGGGATCCTTTCCAAATTAACAGGATGTCATTTATATAGCGCCGCCATAGGACCAGGTCTGCTCCAAGCTTTGGGGTAATGGTGTCTTGTTCCCAAGCTGCCATAAATAAATTGGCATAGCTCGGAGCGAACCTGGTACCCATGGCGGTGCCCGTAGTCTGTAGATAATAATTGGACCCAAATTGGAAATAATTATGATTAAGCACAAAATTGATGCCATCTAGTATAAATTGGAGTTGTTCAATTGCAAGGTTCCCCTTTTGAGACAGGATTTTGGACACTGCCTGTATACCCTGATTGTGATTGATGCTTGTATACAGAGAACTTACGTCCAATGTAGCAAGCATCCAGTCTGGGTGACAGTACATATTCTCCAACAGTGTCACTACTGTAGAGGTATCCCCAAGATACGAAGGAGTGTCTCTGACATAGGGTTGCAAAAACCTGTCCAGATATTGAGTGTCTCTGATGCTTGCTACATTGGACGTAAGTTCTCTGTATACAAGCATCAATCACAATCAGGGTATACAGGCAGTGTCCAAAATCCTGTCTCAAAAGGGGAACCTTGCAATTGAACAACTCCAATTTATACTAGATGGCATCAATTTTGTGCTTAATCATAATTATTTCCAATTTGGGTCCAATTATTATCTACAGACTACGGGCACCGCCATGGGTACCAGGTTCGCTCCGAGCTATGCCAATTTATTTATGGCAGCTTGGGAACAAGACACCATTACCCCAAAGCTTGGAGCGGACCTGGTCCTATGGCGGCGCTATATAGATGACATCCTGTTAATTTGGAAAGGATCCCATATATCATTGTTGGAGTTCATAGACAACATCAACACCAACAAGTTTAATTTGAAATTCACAGCCAATATTGACCCATGCTCAGTGGATTTTTTGGATCTACACATTGAAAAGAAAAAGGAAACTTTCGCCTGTAGCACATATCAAAAAGATGTAGCTAAAAACAGTTTCATTTTGAATACAAGTTGCCATCTTCCGAGGTGGCTCTTAAATGTCCCTTTTAGCCAATTTAGGCGCTTACGAAGAAATTGTACGGCAGATGAACAATTTGAGGCAGAGGCACTAAATATGAAAGCTCAATTCTTAGCAAAAGAGTACCCCAATAAACTTTTGAAGAATTCAATCCAAAGGGTAAGACAATTAGACAGAGCCTCATTTTTTAAGCCCAAAGAAGTACCGACTACTTTACAAGAACAAGACACTACAGCTAAAATAATTCTACCATATAATAAAGATCATAAGATGGTGAGCAGTATTGTCCATAACCATTGGCACCTATTGAAAAACGATAAGGTTCTGGGCCCTATACTTCCAGCACATCCGCCAATAGTGTATACTTGGGCCTCTAATTTGGGACTTCAAGTAGCTCCTACTATAAGAAAACACCAGACAAAATCATTGATAACCCCATGGGCTAATTTAAAAGGTTTCTACAGATGTGGTTGCTGTCTCAATTGTAGACAGACACATTTTAATAGAAACACACAACAGATAATGTCAACGTCCAATAATTTTAAATGGGAAATCAAAGAAATATTGTCATGCAATAGTAAGGCAGTAATTTATATTATTCAGTGCCCATGCCCAAAACAGTACATTGGCCGTACAAAAAGGACATTTAAGACTAGAATATCTGAACATATAAATAACATCAAAAAACAATCTGAAACGCATCCTTTATCCAAACATTTTAAACTTTACCATGCAGGTGATCCAAGTAATATGAGATACACAGCTATCCAATCGGTTAAAGAAGATTGGAGAGGAGGAGATTTTGTGGCCAAAATGTCTAGACAAGAGTCCAAGAAAATATTTGAGTTTGGGTCCCTGATGCCCCAGGGCCTCAACTCGGAAATTGAGATTTTTGGGTTTCTCTAGGGGAGACGGGTTGGTTTACATGGGGAGTCGGTGCCAGGTTGTTAATCACCGCACTGACTCCTCCTGCATCCCTTCCCTTCTCTCCCAAAGCCACAAAAATATCTCAATCTAGACATCTTTAGCATGGGTTACCTATTTCAAGAAAAAAAAAATAATAATAATTTTTGGAAAGAAATTTTTGAAAATTTTTTAACATTTTTTTTTTACATTTTTTTTATTTTATTTATTTTATTGTTATAAACAGTATTTTTATGTTATTGTTCATACTTTGAATATTTATAAACATATGCTGTAAAGTATTGATTACAGATCATTTATATATGGTGGAAATAGGGACTGTGATATGAATTGAGTTTGCAGTTCGATCCGCATCTGTTATTAAATCTTTTCAATACTACAACTTAGTCTATTCAGCATATGTTATAATTTATTCTTGGTTATGTTTATATATTTTTAGTATATACTGTGCGCATATATATACATAGTTTGATAGGAAGTTATAGGTTGCAATGAAACTGTGAGCAATCACTTTTTATATTGTATAGCTGTGGATTGAGGCTGTGTAATTAGCCCAGTCCACAATCCGACCCACATTTTGTATTAACCTGAAAAAGGGTATTTAAAGTCATGACTTGTATCTACATTCAGCATTCTATGATTATCTACTGAGGAAGGAACTTGTTTCCGAAACGCGTCTAGTGTGTATAGAGACCAAGGCTGTCGGTGCGGTTTTTTGCAAGAGGAAGACTTTGCTTCAATTTCCAGTTCTTTGAGGATTTTTAAAGTATCCGAAGACGTCCCATACCGCTTTAAAGGTTTGCATTCACTAACTACTCAAAAAGTGGACTACACCTGTGTCACTATTGCCGCAAATCAAGGTAAAACCTTGTTACATCTACTGCTGCCGGCCTGACAGGCTAAGGCAATCACCAGCTCAGCTCAGCTCAACCAGCTTCCGTTGGTCTGACGGCTTCAGACGCCTGCGTCACTAACCCAGCGATTCATTACCTGGCTGGACACGTGAGACGCTGAGTGAGCTTGTCTGAAATCTTGCTCTGCAAGCGAAAAAGTAAGTGGAGCACTGCCTAACAGTTGCGGCTAAGATCTGTTACAGGTTATGTGAATGCAGAACCTCTCTTGATGAGAATACAGCAAGGACATTTTGTAATCTTTGTTTGAACTTTTGTTTCAATCACCTGGCAATTTGCTATCCATGTCCTGGACATACAAGCGGTTCATTTGAATATCTCTTGCAGCCTCACTCTAGCCATTTGGTCCTATTAGGAGTACTCCAGATATATAGGATTGTGCGTGAGCTCCGCACTTATATACCTATATTTACACATGTATGCATGTATGTATGTTGTATGATGGTACAAGTCATTTAATTTAGTGTATTAATAAAAATTTTAATGCAAAAATACTGTGAGCCAGCCTATATTTCTATTGATTTGATCTCTTTTTTCAGCTGGTAACTGAAAGGCTGAGCTCCAGTAGTTTGCTGGTGGAGCCTTTTCTTATTTGATAATAGTTCTATATACAAATTGCTATTATAAAAACTTAAGCAGCAACTTTTCCAATTTCCAATATTTATGTAATTCTCAAAACTTTTGGCCACGACTGTAGATACAGAATGGCAGGACAGCTTTAATTATGATATTTTGCAAGTTAGCTTAATTTTTCATTTAAGATTAAACACACTTAAAATAATTGGGTACAAAGGTGGACACAGCAGTTAAGTTTACATTTGAATTTAAATCAGATTTATGAACAGTGGTAAATATGGTTAAGCTTTTCACACATTAAAGTAACTATGAATAGAGATCGGTGAATTTCGTGAAATACGGTTGCAATTTGGTCAGATTCAATACAGTATAAATAGAAAGTGCCCTGATTGCCCTGAAAAGTCATGCATGACACTAAGGTCTCCTGGTCCTGTATCAAAGCCCTTTCAAGCTGTTTGACAGACAGCCTGTTGAAAAACACATTGCAATGGGGAATTTTTCGACCACTCATAGACTATAAACGTCCTGGGCGGTCGGGACTTATCTAGTTTTGGAACATTCATTTAGAGCAGTGGCAGATTGGGAACTTAAAGTTGCCCTGGAAAAAAAAACTAAAAGTGGCCACTAGGCAGGTCCAAACTGACAAAAAAAAGAAGGCAGGGACAACACAAGTAGGCAGGGCCTGCAATACCACAGTGCAGCACAAAATACTGCACCAGCAGAACCAAATATCAAAGTGCAGCACAAAATACTGCTGCCCCTACCACAGTATTCAACTGTATTTCCATCCTGAGGACGGTCATACAGTTGAGTTCAGGAGGGCTTGGGCGGCCCCCTGGGCATCAGCCCACCGGGAAATTTCCCTGTAGGGTCTATGGCCAATCCGCCCCTGATTCAGAGACTGCAGCTACACTCTAATTGTACAGCTGCTGAGAGGGGGCCCACTGTCAGTTACAGCAGGGCTCAACATAGAGAAGGCAGGGGCTGTTCTTCGGTGCCTCTGCCTTCTGGATCGCAAAATGAGCTGTGTTTACAGATAGTAGGCAATATGCGCCTAGACCAGGAGACTGCAGAAGCTGCCGGGTCTTCCTGAGACCTCGATCAGCCCTGCAGTGAGGCTGTACAGCATAGTATACTACTGTACAACTTTTTTTGGTGGCTGTATTCGCCCTACTATGTCAGTTCCAGTTACAGGAGAAAGCAGTAAAAAAAAAAGTTAAATGTCCCTCAGAGGTCTTGTGTGACCTAATGGGGAACACAAAGTGTAAACTAAATGAAAAACAAAAAATCTGATGTATAAAAGCACCCTTTTTGCCCAATTAAGTCATTTAAAAGTAGAAATAAAAAAATAGACATATATAGTATCGCCATGTCTGTAACGATCGGTTCTATAAAAATATCATATGATCTACCCCATCAGGTGAACGCTCTAATGCCAAAACAGCTATTTTTTAGCCACTTCAGCAACTCACCAAAACATGAGTTGAACAAGAGATCAAAATGTCATATGTACCCCAATATGGTACCAATGAAAACATCACCTCATCTCGCAAAAAATTGGCCCCCACACAAGACTATTGCCAGAAAAGAAATATATAAATAAGGCAACACCAAAAATCATAAAATAAAAATATATGCTATTATTGTGTAAAACTTTAAAAAATTAAATAAAAAATAGACATATTTGGAATCGTTGCATCCCTAACAACCAGCTCTATAAAAATATCACATGAAATAAGCCATCAGATGAACGCTGTAAAAAAACTAAAATGCCAAAACAGCTTTTTTTGCCACCATTTTTTAGTCACCTCGTCTTTGGGGTTGAGCGAACCCGAACTGTAAAGTTCGGGTTCGTACCGAACTTTAGGATTTTTGGACCCCGGACCCGAACATTTCCATAAAAGTTCGGGTTTGGTGTTCGGCGCTTTCTTGCCGCTTTTTGAAAGGCTGCAGAGCAGCCAATCAACAAGCGGTTAACTGTCTGACCTTAGAAGCCATCACAGCCATGCCTACTAATGGCATGGCTGTGATTGGCCAGAGCAGCATGTAACACAGGCTCTATATAAGCTCGAGTCACGTAGCGCTGCACGTCACTCTGCTGTTACAAGTGTAGGGAGAGGATGCTGCTGGACTTGTGATTTCAGGGAGAGAATAGGAGAGAATGTAACTCTGCGATTTACAGAGAAATAGTTGTGTGGGTGCAGGGCACTATCGTTTTACCCTGCCCTGAGCCCATTGACCAAAAAAAAAAAAACTTTTATAATTCTGTTAGTTAGGTGGGTGGCGGTGGCGGCGGCCATTTTATGCAAGCTCAGTGCACTAGCACTGCATCTGAGCTTTTGGGACATTGCAAATCACCATTTTCTTGGGCAAACTACAACATCTGTATTAGTCAGTGTGCAATTTAAGCTAGAAATACACCCATCATTTTCTGGGGTTTGAAAAACACACATTTTTTTTTCAAAAAGCAGTATTTTCCAGATCTGCAAGTGTTAAATTCAAGTTAAACCACCTCAGCTCCCCTAGCTTAAACACCCTTAATGACCAGGCCACTTTTTACACTTCTGCACTACACTACTTTCACTGTTTATTGCTCGGTCATGCAACTTACCACCCAAATGAATTTTACCTTCTTTTCTTCTCACTAATAGAGCTTTCATTTGATGGTATTTCATTGCTGCTGACATTTTTACTTTTTTTGTTATTAATCGAAATGTACCGATTTTTTTGCAAAAAAATGACATTTTTCACTTTCAGTTGTAAATTTTTTTTAAAAAAACGACATCCATATATACATTTTTCTCTAAATTTACTGTTCTACATGTCTTTAATAAAAAAAAATGTTTGGGTAAAAAAAAAATGGTTTGGGTAAAAGTTATAGCGTTTACAAACTATGGTACAAAAATGTGAATTTCTGCTTTTTGAAGCAGCTCTGAGCACCTGTCATGTTTCCTGTCATGTTTCCTGAGGTTCTACAATGCCCAGACAGTAGAAAAACCCCACAAATGACCCCATTTCGGAAAGTAGACACCCTAAGGTATTCGCTGATGGGCATAGTGAGTTCATAGAACTTTTTATTTTTTGTCACAAGTTAGCGGAAAATTATGATTTTTTATTTTTATTTTTCCTTACAAAGTCTCATATTCCACTAACTTGTGACAAAAAATAAAAAGTTCCATGAACTCACTATGCCCATCACGAAATACCTGGGGGTGTCTTCTTTCCAAAATCGGGTCACTTGTGGGGTAGTTATACTACCCTGGCATTCTAGGGGCCCTAATGTGTGGTAAGTAGTTTGAAATCAAAATCTGTAAAAAATGGCCGGTGAAATCCTAAAAGTGCTCTTTGGAATGTGGGCTCCTTTGCCCACCTAGGCTGCAAAAAAGTGTCACACATCTGGTGTTGCCGTACTCCGGAGAAGTTGGGCAATGTGTTTTGGGGTGTCATTTTACATATACCCATGCTGGGTGAGATAAATATCTCGGTCAAATGCCAACTTTGTATAAAGAAATGGTAAAAGTTGTCTTTTGCCAAGATATTTCTTGGAGCTCCGCCCAACATAGGAGCTCCGCCCAACATCCATACCCACTTAGCCCGTATGCCCTGGCAAACCCGATTTCTCCATTCACATCAATCGATGTGGATGAATAAATCATTACCGGGATTTTTTATATTTTTTTATATATACAAAGTGTTTGCCAAAGCATATGAACACCGCCGCCTCCTCAGCTCATATGCCTCGGCAAACGTATCTTTTACTGCAGAGGAGAAATCTCGTCTTGCAGCTCCGCATACACCGACTTTTGTGTAATCTGATAGCAGCGCAATGCTTCTGTCAGAATGCACATCAGTGCTGCAGCTAGTCGATCGGTTGGTCCACCTGGAAGGTAAAAAAAACAAAACAAAAAATAAAAAACCAGGCCGCAACGCAATAAATTTTATTAACTTTATAATAACTTTTGAACAGAACATATAAACTTTATTTAACTTTTTGAACTGAACGTTAACTTTTTTGCTTACTGGTGTTTTTTTTTTTTTTAACCTTTTATAGGACAAACCTCTCCTTCCCCATGGGACAATGTGCAAAGCGCAAATCGCCTAAAGATGTGGCGAAGTACATTATGCACTTTATCCCAGGTGAAAGGAGAGGTTTGCAGCAGCTGTGAGTGAAAGGGCCCTAATAGCCCTGTGTACCTGTCCTGTGAGATGCAATCCCTATGCTAAGTGTACCTGTGTGTGGTACTTCCGGAAACACTCTCCAAAGCATAGGGCAGGGTGGTCAGGGCAGTCAGGACAGAAATAGCGGGTGTCACGCCTTATTCCACTCCTGCTACAGACACAACATCTTTTTTGGGGTGACGGTTGGGTTGAGGTACCGGCAACGACACTGGGGAAATGTCGCTCGTGTAGACGGCTAACTACACTGGTGGATGGGGCCACGGAACCTCCTGGATACAGGAGGTTCTCGATGATCTCGTCCTGAAATTTGAGGAAGGATCGTGTTCTCCCAGCCTTACTGTAGAGAACAAAACTATTATATGCAGCCAATTGAATTAAATATACAGACACCTTCTTATACCAGCGTCTGGTGCGTCGGGAAACTAAATACGGAGACAATATCTGGTCATTGAAGTCCACCCCTCCCATGAGCAAATTATAGTCGTGAACACAGAGGGGCTTTTCAATGACACTGGTTGCTCGCTCAATTTGTATTGTCGTGTCTGCGTGAATGGAGGAGAGCATGTAAACATCACGCTTGTCTCTCCATTTCACCGCAAGCAGTTCTTCGTTACACAAGGCAGCCCTCTCCCCCCTTGCAAGACGGGTGGTAACGAGCCGTTGGGGGAAATCCGCGCGACTAGTTTGCGCGGTGCCACAGCAGCCAATCTGTTCTAGGAACAAATGCCTGAAGAGGGCCACACTTGTGTTGAAATTGTCCACATAAAAATGGTACCCCTTGCCAAATAAGGGTGACACCAAGTCCCAGACTGTCTTCCCACTGCTCCCCAGGTAGTCAGGGCAACCGACCGGCTCCAGGGTCTGATCTTTTCCCTCATAGATCCGAAATTTGTAGGTATAGCCTGTGGCCCTTTCACAGAGCTTATACAATTCGACCCCATACCGGGCGCGCTTGCTTGGGATGTATTGTTTGAATCCAAGGCGCCCGGTAAAATGTATTAGGGACTCGTCTACGCTGATGTTTTGCTCAGGGGTATACAAATCTGCAAATTTCTGGTTGAAGTGGTCTATGAGGGGCCGAATTTTGTGGAGCCGGTCAAAAGCTGGGTGGCCTCTGGGACGGGAGGTGGTGTTGTCGCTAAAGTGCAGGAAACGCAGGATGGCCTCAAATCATGCCCTGGACATAGCAGCAGAGAACATGGGCATGTGATGAATCGGATTCGTGGACCAATATGACCGCAATTCATGCTTTTTGGTTAGACCCATGTTCAGGAGAAGGCCCAGAAATTTTTTTATTCGGAAACTTGGACTGGTTTCCACCGGAAAGGCTGGGCATAATAGCTTCCCGGGTTGGCGGCTATAAATTGAGTGGCATACCGATTTGTTTCTGCCACGACTAAGTCCAAGAGCTCCGCAGTCAAGAACAGCTCAAAAAATCCCAGGGCCGAACCGATCTGAGCTGTCTCAACCCGAACTCCAGACTGGGCGGTGAAAGGGGGAACTAATGGTGCGGCTGAAGTTGGGGACTGCCAATCAGGATTTGCCAGCACCTCAGGGACTCTAGGGGGTCTACAGGCCTGTCTGTGCAGTGGCTGCGACGGGGTAACTATTGCACGTGCCACCGTACCAGCTTCAACTGCCCTTCTGGTGCTCGCTACTTCACCATGTTGTACGACAGTGCTAGTACTAGGTCCAGGGAGGGCTGCGCTGCTGGTGTATGCCTCACCACGTGATCCGACAGCGCCAGCCCCACTCTGCTGCCCTTGAAGCGGATCCTGCGCAACCTGTGGTCTAGCGACACGGGGCCGGGTACGCCTGGTGCTATCAGGGACCTCAACCTCCTCGTCCGAACTTTGGGTCAGACTGCCACTGCTTTCTACAGGTTCATATTCTGACCCGCTAGATTCGTCAGATGAGGGTTCCCATTCCTCATCCGACTGGGTCAGAAGCCTGTAGGCCTCTTCAGAAGAATACCCCCTGTTTGACATTTGGACTACTAAATTTAGGGGTATTCCCTGAGAATACCCAAGAAAAAAAGCAAGCCTGTCTTACAAATGGGAGGCTAGCGAAGTACCGGAGGCCGCTGCGATTGATAAAAAATATCAAAACTGATTTTTTTTATCGCCGCAGCGCTTTGAAAGTGATTGTGCAGTGATCAAAAAAACAGCTATTTTGGGAAAAATACAAAATTTGCAGCCTTTGCTGCATCTGTCAGTGTGAAACACACGCGTTAGATACTGCTGTTGTATTCTGTTATTTAAAAAAACACCCATTTTGGGAAAAATAATAAATTTGCAGCCCTTGCTGCATCTGTCACTGTGAAATACACGCGTTAGATACTGCTGTTATATTCTGTTAGAAAAAAAAAAAAAACACCCATTTTGGGAAAAATACTAAATTTGTGGCCTTTGCTGCATCTGTCAGTGTGAAATACACGCGTTAGATACTGCTGTTATCTTCTGTTATTAAAAAAAAACACCCATTTTAGGAAAAATAATAAATTTGCAGCCTTTGCTGCATCTGCGAGTGTGAAATACATGCGTTAGATACTGCTGTTATCTTCTGTTATAAAAAAAACACCCATTTTGGGGAAAAATATTGAATTTGCGGACTTTGCTGAATCTGTCAGTGTGAAATACATGCGTTAGATACTGCTGTTATATTCTGTTATTAAAAAAACACCCATTTTGGTCCAGATCCTAAATTTGCGGAGAATGAGGAGAGCGTCAAATAAGGGACGTGGCCCCGGTCTTGGTGCTGCAAGTGGAGCTCCTGTTGCAGAAGGAGGACGTGGTCAATCTGTGCCAGCTACACGCACAAGTGAAACACCTTCCTCAGGTGCGAGTAGGCGACAGAACCTTTAGTGTTATTTGATCGGGCCTAATGCGGCTCTACGAATGGAGAGGCCAGAACAAGTACAGGCGATAGTAGATTGGGTTGCTGACAGTGCCTCCAGTTCCTTCACAATGTCTCCCACCCAGTCTCCTGCTGAAAGATCAGAGTCCATCAGTTTGCCAAAGCAAATCAGTCCATCAGTCTTTCACCTCACCCCCTTTCAAATCAGCCAAGCAGTCTGAGCCCCAAGTCATGCAGCAGTCTCTTCTGCTTTTTGATGACACTGCTAGCATGGTTTCCAAGGGCCATCCACATAGCCCTGCCCCAAAAGTGGAAGAGATTGAGTGCACCGATGCCCAACCACTTATGTTTCAAGATGAGTACATGGGAGGACCACCGCAGCACGTCTCGGATGATGACGAAACACAGGTGCCAACTGCTGTGGCTTTTGAAATTGTGCAGAACGACAAGGAAGGCAGGGGTGAGGACTGGGTGGAAGATGATGTGGAGGATGATGAGGTCCTCGACCCCACATGGAATAAAGGTCATGCGAGTGACCTGTGTAGTTCGGAGAAGGAGGCAGTGGTCGCACAGAGCCACCAGCACAGCAGAAGAGGGAGCAGGGTGCAAAAGCGTAGCGGCCATCCCCTAGACAGTACGCCTGCTACTGCCCAACGCAACAAGGGACCGAGCACACCAAAGCCAGCTCCAAGGAGTTCCCTGGCGTGGCATTACTTCAGACAATGTGCTGACCACAAGACACGAGTGGTTTGCACGCTGTGCAATAAGAGCCTGAAGCGAGGCATAAACGTTCTCAACAAGAGCACAACCTGCATGACCAGGCATCTAAGTGCAAAGCACGAGCTGCAGTGGAGTAGACACCTCAAAAACCAAGAAAGGTCTGTGGCTCCTCCTGCTTCCTCTTCTGCTGCAGTCTCGGCCTCTTCATCCACCTCTGGAGTGACAGAGGCACCTGAGGATCTGCCAGCAACACCACCACCTGGGTCACCAAGCATCTCCACAATGTCCGACAGAAGCGTTCAGCTCTCCATCTCCCAAACACTGGAGCGGAAGAGGAAGTACCTCCCTACCCACCCGCGATCCCTGGCCCTGAATGCCAGCATTTTAAAATGACTGGCCTTTGAAATGCTGTCATTCCGTCTGGTGGAGACAGAGAGTTTTAAAAGCCTTATGGCGGTGGCTGTCCCACAGTACGTCGTGCCCAGCCGCCACTACTTTTCCAGGCGAGCCATCCCTTCCCTGCACAACCAAGTGAGGGACAAAATCAGGTGTGCACTGTGCAACGCCATCTGGGGCAAGTTCCACCTAACTACGGATACGTGGACCAGTAAGCATGGTCAGGGACGTTATATCTCCCTAACAGTACACTGGGTAAATGCCGTGGCGGCTGGGCCTGAGGCGGATAGCAGTTTGGCGCATGTCCTTCCATCACCGAGGATTGCAGGGCGCTTCAGTTTGCCTCCTGTTGCTTCCTCCTCCTACTCCGCTTCCTCATCCTCTACCGCCTCCTCATCCGGTCAGCGTAACACCTTTACCACCAACTTCAGCACAGCCAGGGGTAAACGACAGCAGGCAGTTTTAAAACTTATCTGTTTGGGGGACAAACCCCACACCGCGCAGGAGCTGTGGACGGGCATGGAACAACAGACAGATGAGTGGTTGGTGCCAGTGAGCCTCAATCCCGGCCTGGTGGTATGCGATAATGGGTGAAATCTCGTAGCAGCTCTGACACTAGCCGGTTGGACGCACATCCCTTGCCTGGCGCATGTGCTGAATTTAGTGGTGCAAATGTTCCATAAAAATGACCCTGATAGGTCAGAGCTGCTGCAGAAAGTGCGGGCCGTCTGTGCGCGCTTTCGGCGTTCTCACCCTGCTGCTGCTCACCTGTCAGCGCTGCAGCGTAACTTCGGACTTCCCGCTCACCGCCTCATATGCGACGTGCCCACAAGGTGGAACTCCACCTTGCACATGCTGGCCAGACTGTGTGAGCAGCAGCAGGTGATAGTGGAGTTTCAGCTGCAGCACGCATGGGTGAGTCGCTCTGCGGAACAGCACCACTTCACCACCAATGACTGGGCCTCCATGCGTGACCTGTGTTCCTTGTTGCGCTTTTTCGAGTACTCCACCAACATGGCCAGTGCCGATAACGCCATTGTCAGCGTTACTATCCCACTTCTATGCCTCCTTGAAAAAACGCTTCTGGCGATGATGGAAGAGGATGTGGCACAGGAGGAGGAGGAGGAAGAGGGATCATTTCAAAGGGTTTCCGGCCAGTCAATCACAAGTGGCTCTGAGGGTGGGTTCCTGCACCCACAAACGCCAGGTACACAATTGTCCAGCCAGGGCACAGTTCTGGAGGATAAGGAGGTGGAGGATGAGGAGATGGAGGAGGAGGAACTGTGTTCACAGCAGGGTGGCACCCAAACCAGCTCATGGCCATCACTGGTGCGTGGCTGGGGGGATACAGAGGACTCAGACGATACACCTCCCACACAGGACAGCTTGTCGTTGCCTCTGGGTAGCCTGGCACACATGAGCGATTACATGCTGCAGTTTCTCCACAACGACCGCCGAGTTGCCCACATTCTAACTTGTGCTGAATACTGGGTGGCCACGCTGCTGGATCCCCATTACAAGGACAACGTACCGTCCTTAATTCCGTCACTGGAGCATGATCTTAAGATGCGCGAGTACAAGCGCACGCTGGTAGACACACTGCTGGTGGCATTCCCACCTGACAGCGGGTGCACAGTGGAACCACAAGGCAAAGGCAGAGGAGGAGGAAGAGGTTGCCAACGCAGCTGGGGCACCACCAGCACCTCAGAAGGCAGGGTTAGTATGGCCGAAATGTGGAAAAGCTTTGTCAGCACGCCACAACAACCAGCACCAACAGCTGATATGGAACGTCTTAGCAGGAGGCAGCATTTCACCAACATGGTGGAGCAGTATGTGTGCACACGCCTACACGTATTGAATGACGGGTCTGCCCCTTTCAACTTCTAGGTCTCCAAATTGGGCACATGGCCTGAGCTTGCCCTTTACGCCTTGGAGGTGCTGGCCTGCCCTGCAGCCAGTGTATTATCTTAACGTGTGTTTAGCACGGCAGGGGGCATTATCACAGACAAGCGCAGCCGCCTGTTAAAATGAACCAGGCATGGATCCCACAGGACTTGTCCGTACCTTGTGCAGAATAGACATGTATACCGGCCTTACCCAGCCATTGTTATACTACAGCGCAATTGCTCATTGTTGTATTTTTGATATTTCCCACTCTTTTAAAAAAAATAAAAAAATTAAAACCAAAAACCATTGTTGGCTACCTCGTCATCCTCCACCACCGCTATGTCCACCGCCTCCTCAACCTCCTACTCCATATGGACCTCCACCTCATACATCAAGATTTTTTTTATTTATTTGTACGTATTTTATTTTATGTCATTCATTTTTCCTTTGATAATAGCAATCCATCCAGGCCCTGACACAGTAAAGCAGCCCCAAACCATGATGCCCCCACCACCATACTTCACAGTTGGGATGAGGTTTTTATGTTGGTGTGCTGTGCCTCTTTTTCTCAACACATAGTGTTGTGTGTTTCTTCCAAACAACTCAACTTTGGTTTCATCTGTCCACAGAATATTTTGCCAGTACTGCTGTGGAACATCCAGGTGCTCTTGTGCAAACTGTAAACGTGCAGCAATGGGTTTTTTTGGACAGCAGTGGCTTCCTTTGTGGTATCCTCCCATGAAATCCATTCTTGTTTAGTGTTTTACATATCGTAGATTCGCTCACAGGGATGTTAGCATATGCCAGAGACTTTTGTAAGTCTTTAGCTGACACTCTAGGATTCTTCTTCACCTCATTGAGCAGTCTGCGCTGTGCTCTTGCAGTCATCTTTACAGGACGGCCACTCCTAGGAAGAGTAGCAGCAGTGCTGAACTTTCTCCATTTATAGACAATTTGTCTTACCATGGACTGATGAACAGCAAGGCTTTTGGAGATACTTTTATAACCCTTTCCAGCATTATGCAAGTCAACAATTCTTAATCGTAGGTCTTCTGAGAGCTCTTTTGTGTGAGGCATCATTCACATCAGGCAATGCTTCTTGTGAAAAGCAAACCCAGAACTGGTGGGTTTTTTTTATAGGGCAGGGCAGCTGTAACCAACACCTCCAATCTCATCTCATTGATTGGACTCCAGTTGGCTGACACCTCACTCCAATTAGCTCTTGGAGATATCATTAGTCTAGGGGTTCACATACTTTTTCCACCTGCACTGTGAATGTTTACATGGTGTGTTCAATAAAAACATGGTAACATTTAATTCTTTGTGTGTTATTAGTTTAAGCAGACTGTGATTGTCTATTGTTGTGACTTAGATGAAGATCAGATCACATTTTATGACCAATTTGTGCAGAAATCCATATCATTCCAAAGGGTTCACATACTTTTTCTTGCAACTGTATATTTAGAATGCGGCCAGCATATTCCCCCCAGTCATGGGTGCCCCCCCTCCGGTATGTGCCTGCAGGAGGGAGAGGCCGACAACTTGACAATTATGTCCAGTTTTGGCCACTTCAAAGGACAAAGGATCAATAAAGATCCTCTGCCATTTGGCAGCGGTGGAGATGTTATGCATAACAGGGACAGGGGAACAAAGAGCTCCCCTGCCCCTGTGTGCCGCTTACCTCCGGCGCTGTAATTAGAGGTGTGTGCAATATCTTCACAGGCGGGAGGTTCAAAGGATCCCTCCGCCTGTAAGCACGCTCCAGGATGCGCGGGCTGGTGCGGTGACATCATATCCCCGCGCCAGCCCACATGGACTCGGCTGAATGCGGGAAGACAGGAGCGAGCGCGGCCGGGTTTAAATACCCCGGCCGTGTGGCGCTCAAGAACAGAACTCCTACCTGCCTCCCGGAAGCAGAGCGTTGTGCTGCGCTCAGGAGGCTACCCCCGGCACCCTCTACAAGAGGAGAGCGCAGACAGCCATGCGCCGGGCTGCGCTGTGCTAGAAGAGACAGAACCCCTACACCCCCTGATCAGAAGCCGAAGAAGAGAGAACAGGCAGCGATTGCACTGCGCTCAGTAGAGTTGAGTGGGAATCAACCCCTGGACAACGAGCATTCTTGGCTGAGTATCATTACCCCTATACCACCAACGATTAACTGCATTATCCCCTGTAACCCCTGTATTAACCCCTGCTTTATCCCTATACCACCAACATCTTAACCTTATCCCTGCATTAACCCCTGCTTTCCTTACCTTGCTCCCCTCCCTGCTACCCCAGCCCACAGTCCCCTGTACCCCTGCAGCCCCAGCCTTAACCCCTGCTGCTGCATTACCAACCTTGGGTTAACCCTTGCCCTGCAGTTACCCCTAGCTGCTGCAGTTACCCTGTTAACCCCTTGCTGGACTCATCCTGCCCAGCAGAGCCCTGTCCTGCAGAGTCCCTGGACCCCAGTACTCTGCCTTCATTACCCCTGCTGATTTACCCCAGGAATTTACCCCTTCACTGCTCCCTGCACCGCTGCAGCAGTAACCCCTTTACTGCTGCACGGCTGCTTAACCTGTAGGGACAGTGTGTAGATAGGTTGGGCTGAAATATACTTGTGTAAGTGAGTGTAATGTATAGATAATGTGTGGGGTGTAATTGGGAATTGAATTGTGTAGTGTAGTTAGGTTTGTATTGGTTTATTATAGTGATATTACTGTACTGTGTTGTGTCGTGTCTATATGTATATATATTTATAACCATTGATCTATAAATATATATATAGATATAGCGTATAATTATACTGTATACTTGTATTGTGTAATAAATATTTCTTTATCCATAACATACAGTGTATAGTGTTTTTAGTGACCGCCATAGTATAGTAATAGTAAGTTGTAGTTTAGTACAGTATAGTGTATATTCAACAGAGGAAGTTAGACAATTAGCTAATTAGCTAGAGAGTAATTTCTATTTTATTGTATAAAAGGGGGGAGAGTAGTCTGTGACCGGTCAAATAACCAGATCAAGCCTGTCCAGACTAACAGAGATTTTCCCCTGACTTTGGGAAAAAGAACTGTTGTGAAGAGTGCATCCCTGAGGATGGAACAATTCAGGAGATGGGAGCACAATGGCAGTGTAGACGGACCTAAGCCATGCAGGGCAAATATTAGATGTTTTGCATGTGGTGGCTTAGGTCATATAGCGAGACACTGCAACGCAAATACTGTAGGAACATAACACACAGGACAGGAAACCAAGTCACGTGTTTCAGGTGTGGGAACAAAGGACACATTGCAAGGGATTGCCCTTGTGCAAGTAAATGCAATGTGTCCAACAGTAGTATCCAGGTAACAAATTGTGTAGTGGGTTCTAGTCATATTGGCCATAAAGGGGTTACCTCTCACCGGCATATGCCTCACCAGGTGCTGAGGGGTCAGAATGGCCAAGCTAGGCTAGGCAACATTTGACACCCCTGTACTATTTGTTACACCATTTGTTCCCCGTGTATGTCCATGTTATGTGTTTTTGTTATCTGTTTGTATGTTTTTCTTGATGTTGATGGTTGTAGTCCTTGTCTACGAACGTGTTCCACCCTGCTGATTTTTGTAGCTTACATTCCTTGCTATAAAACCAGATGCTGCTGTTTTGGATTTATTATTCTGTCCCCTTTGAGTAAAATGGTGTTATACTGTGGATCGAGAAAGTTGTTGGTTAGCGGAACGGGTGACATTGGAACACGGTTATGTGGGATGTCACAATGTGCAACCAAGGTCTCTGATCGATACAGGTAACACTGTTTTGCTTGAGGTTTTCGGTAGGGCTGTGCTATACTGGGGCGGACAGACAACATTGGTGTAATGTTGCGCTGTGCACTTAATTCTAGTCCGATCAGGTAACACAACTCTGATTGGGATTGGACACAGAGTGATTGGCAGCAGAGTATGGACTGTGTTTTTGTATTGTGGAGTCCTGAAGAGCCAGGGAATGACTCATGCCATGGATTCTGCTGGCCTCCACAAGACAGGGGGGCAATCAGCCTGAGTACACATGAGTAAGATAGGGATACCGTATCATCAATTACAAGATGGTGCTTCATCCACAGCTCCCCTCGGATATCCTAACTTCTTAGGTTGGCCATCCTTATCTGTTGGTACAGATGGCTGTGAAGCAGAGGACGCGATCCTCTGAAGGTAGGGTGTTCAGACACCAGTGTTAGGATAACGAGGGGCCCTGTGAGATGAAGGGCAACCCAATACCTTTCTCTACTCATGGGTCAAAAGTATTGGTTCTGGTGTAGGACAATTAACTGTACAGTGAGGGGAGAAATCCCCCAGGAGCGCCTGGTATTTTCTTCTGTCATAGGTATGTTCACTATGGAGCAGAGGAAAAACCCACATGATGCCACAGAAGAGACTAGCTATCCACCCTGACACTCTTCTGAGGCTTCAGAGGATCCCACTGGATTTTGGCAGTCAAGCGACCCTTGTTTAGAGGTCTTCAAGAGACGGAGAACTGTGCCACAATCCAGCAGGAGCATTATCTCAGGCTCTGGAGAAAGACTTGGAGATGTTTGTGTCGAAGAGCTTATTCAGCTACAATCTCTTGACTCACTCAGTGAAAGTTCTTCTGGTTCTGGTCATCATCATCTACATGGGACTGCGTATCGGAGGGTCAAGGGACTTATTTACCAAGCACACCAGAACCAGACAGAACTTTACAGAACTAACCAGAGGAGGAGGCTCAGGACATAACTCCAACATAGTCCTGTAGCCAGATATCTTATGGACACACTTTGTTTCCTATGAGGTTTCAGGACGTATAACCTATGCCATCCTGAAACCCCATAGTACTGTGTAGTCATACTGATTATTTGTATGTTTGTCAATTGTGTACCCATAGACACTCTAGGTACAAATGTGTGACATCCTATTCTCAGGGAAACTCGCCCAACTCACTACGGTGAGTTACAATTTGGTTGTACACATTTGCATCCTATAGTCGGTTTCCCATTGACATGTGGGTCTGTGACCGACCTGTGTTTTGGAGGTGTAGAGAGATATTCCAGGTTGCATTAGTCTCTATGGGTACACACACTAAACCTAATTTGGCAGTGTTGGGAGGGATGTGACCTGTTTTTGTGTGAATGGGGAAGAGTAGATTCCCTAGGGACAGGCCCCTCCTTTACCAAGTTATTTGCAACCTTAACCCCAAAAATGGTGACGTTTGTAAGAGTTGGACTGAAAGTCAGATATAGCGGTGTTCTTTCCCGCAGTTAGAATTTAGGTACTATGACATCGCCTCTTACTCAGAAATTCTGACCTGCCTTGTAAAGACCTACATATCTGTCTATGGGAGAACCTCTTCAATGACAGATTCTTCAATCAAAATGAGATTAGAAGTGTCAGATGGAAGTTGTGCCTATGATCGGCACTGACGGAAAGTCAGTTTGACTTAGAGACTGTGACGGTAAGGCCATTCCAGAGTATTGGGAGTGGCTGACACCGGATGATTGTTACTGACAGAAAGAAAGAAGGCAAGCCCACGGTTGCTACGTGGATCGACCTAGACACTGTGAGGGTGAAGCCATTCCAGAGTCAGGAAAATACATTGGGAGTGGCTGATACCTGAAGATCGACACTGACAGACCGCAGACCAAGAAAGTTCCAGAGAAGAAGACGGTGTATTCTGTGGATGGAGACGTCTGGTTACGTTGAAAGGCAGGTCGAAGGTGTTGGTAGCGATAGGTGATGTCTAGGTACCTAAGGGCCAGTTTATACTTCAGTCCTTCCTGAACTGTCACCAACAGTGAGTGGGGTTGAGGGGGCAAATATATCCCAACCCTTCCCTCAAGCTTAAGCTTTATTGTCGTGTACTCGACAACAGGGGGATTGTAGAGGGAAGTAGTATATTGCAAATATATGTATATGTGTCTTTTAATATATTCATATATACACTCACCTAAAGAATTATTAGGAACACCTGTTCTATTTCTCATTAATGCAATTATCTAGTCAACCAATCACATGGCAGTTGCTTCAATGCATTTAGGGGTGTGGTCCTGGTCAAGACAATCTCCTGAACTCCAAACTGAATGTCAGAATGGGAAAGAAAGGTGATTTAAGCAATTTTGAGCTTGGCATGGTTGTTGGTGCCAGATGGGCCGGTCTGAGTATTTCCCAATCTGCTCAGTTACTGGGATTTTCACGCACAACCATTTCTAGGGTTTACAAAGAATGGTGTGAAAAGGGAAAAACATCCAGTATGCGGTAGTCCTGTGGGAAAAAATGCCTTGTGGATGCTAGAGGTCAGAGTAGAATGGGCCGACTGATTCAAGCTGATAGAAGAGCAACGTTGACTGAAATAACCACTCATTACAACCGAGGTATGCAGCAAAGCATTTGTGAAGCCACAACACGCACAACCTTGAGGCGGATGGGCTACAACAGCAGAAGACCCCACCGGGTACCACACATCTCCACTACAAATAGGAAAAAGAGGCTACAATTTGCACGAGCTCACCAAAATTGGACTGTTGAAGACTGGAAAAATGTTGCCTGGTCTGATGAGTCTCGATTTCTGTTGAGACATTCAAATGGTAGAGTCCGAATTTGGCGTAAACAGAATGAGAACATGTATCCATCCTCTGATGGCTACTTCCAGCAGGATAAGTCACAAAGCTTGAATCATTTCAAATTGGTTTCTTGAACATGACAACGAGTTCACTGTACTAAAATGGCCCCCACAGTCACCAAATCTCAACCCAATAGAGCATCTTTGGGATGTGGTGGAACGGGAGCTTCGTGCCCTGGATGTGCATCCCTGAAATCTCCATCAACTGCAAGATGCTATCCTATCAATATGGGCCAACATTTCTAAAGAATGCTATCAGCACCTTGTTGAATCAATGCCACGTAGAATTAAGGCAGTTCTGAAGGCAAAAGGGGGTCCAACACCGTATTAGTATGGTGTTCCTAATAATTCTTTAGGTGAGTGTATATTGGCCCTGCATGGCCAGTATGGGCCCAGGTCTGTGTGTGTATATGTATATATATGGAGATGTGTGTATGCCCCTTATATTGCACACATCTGTATTTGTGTGTATACGGGCTTATATTAGGGGATGTCTATATATGGATGGATGTATGCCCTAGTCATTACATGCATCTCTGTGTGTATGCCCCTTATATTACATACATCTATATATATATATACATGGAAAAGGTCAGGCAGCACTCCTTCAGATACAGCTGTAATTGTATGGGTGCCCGCGGTGGTCCCTCGATATAGGACAGAATCAGTAGAAAAAGAAAATCCGCAGCACTCCTTCAAGTAAAAAATGTGCAATTTATTCACACATGTCAGCAAAGACAACGTTTCGGTCCTCTCACAGGACCTTGAAGGAGTGCTGCGGATTTTCTTTTTCTATATATATATATATATATATATATATATATATATAGACCTAAATGCGGCCAGAGTAGATGACCCCAGTCACGGTGCCCTCCCAGCCTAATCCTCCTGCATTCCTGCGAGGGGAGTGACACCAGATGGCTGGACAATTATGTCCAGCTCTGGGTCACGTCAAAAGGCAAGGGATCATTTAAGATCTTCTTGCATTTTTGCAAAACATCTCCAGCAGGGCTGGACATGCCCCCACCTTCCTCAGGGGGCCAGTTGGCTGTTATCTGTTCTGAGTACATGCATTCCGTCACATGCACACGATGATGTCATATCCCTGCACCTTAGGTTGAAGAGGGGGAGGTGGGCTGCTATGCTTATATATTAGCCCAAGCCAGGACAAAGACTCTCTCTCTTGGGACTGGACAACAAACAGAGACACACATGGGAGCAGCTCCATAAAGATGGACCGAACAGTTCCCCATGGAGGAAGTTGAGACAAACAAGCTGGCTAAGTAGCAGTAACCCCTGCTCTGCAACCCCCTGTATCCCACCTGATATATAACCCCTTGCTGGACTGATCCTGCCCAGCAGAGCATTTACCCCTGCTGCATTAACCCTTCCCTGCTGCCCATACCCTCCATACTACCCCTGTAGCCCCAGCCTTGGACCCCTACAGCAGTGTGTTAACCCCTTTACTGCTGATCAATACCTGCTGTACCACTGTACCAGCCCTGACCCTGTGTTAACCCACCAATCTTGAGTTAACCCTTGCTGTATTACACTAACCTGTAACCCATGGCTACATCCCTGTCTATATCCATGGCCTGCAAGTATTAACCCTTGCAGTGCCACCATTTGTGTTTTACCCCTTGTATCCCATAGGGACAGTGAGTAGCCAGGCGGGTGGGTTGCTGGTATTAATATGTGTGTGAGTGAAATGTATAGATAGTGTGTGGGGTGGAATTGGGAATTGAATTGCGTAGTGTAGTTAGGTTTGTGTTGTGTTTATTGTAGTGCTATTACTGTACTGTGGTGTGTGCGTCTATATGTATATATTTGTAACCATTGATCTATAAATATATTTAGATATAGCGTAATAGACTATTTGTATTGTGTGATAAATATTTCTTTATTCATAACATACAGTGTATATTGTATAGTGTTTTTAGTGACCGCCGTAATATATAAGCAAAACTTCGTGGCACTCTGCTGTCCCTTTGCCGCTGGAAGTCGGGTTCCCACCCGGTCTTTGTAAAAAATATAGAAACTCCAGCAATTAAGTTGCAAGAAAGGATTTTTTTAATTGGTATTTGCGGCTGTGTACAATGTGATGTTTCGGACACACATTGGCCTTCATCAGACTTGTACCGCTTGTTTGACTGGATATCCAGGATGTGGGCGTCAGGATAAAAGTGCATTCGCACTAACTGGAAAGCGCCTTTGATAGTATAGTAATAGTAATTCGCATGTAGTTTAGTTCAGTGTAGTGTATAGGCAACAGAGGTAGCTAATTAATTAGTCAATTAATTAGTTAGAGAGTTCATTTATATTTAAGGTATAAATAGGCGGAATCATCAATAGACGACTCACGCCTATTTAAGAATATTAATTATTGGTATTACCCAAAATATCAATAATTAATATTTCCCTTAACACCTTCAAAAATATGAACGACTTATTTGGAGAAAGACTTTTAGTTGCTGATGTCTCAAAGATAACAAAAAAATGTATTCTTTGCCCAAAGAACTCTGATG
This sequence comes from Bufo bufo, assembly GCF_905171765.1. Taxonomy (NCBI): domain Eukaryota; kingdom Metazoa; phylum Chordata; class Amphibia; order Anura; family Bufonidae; genus Bufo; species Bufo bufo. The sequence continues at coordinate 79,184,274 of NC_053389.1, forward strand.
TTGATAGCATAAATGAAGAGGTGCTAAACATTTTGGAAGGAGATACTGTGAAATTCCTTAGCTCAAACTCAATTGATGACTCAACTGAGGAAAATATGCAGAACTATCCTATTGAGTTTCTTAATAAGCTAACTCCAACAGGAATGCCTAGGCATAAACTGAACCTCAAAAAGGGAGCAATAATTATGCTCCTTAGGAATCTAAACACTAAAAGAGGATTATGCAATGGAACCCGCCTCTTTGTTAAAGACTTGAAAAGAAACCTCATTATTGCTCAAGTAATAACAGGTTCAGCTGAAGGGGACATGGTCTTTATTCCACTTATTGATTTAGCTCTATCCTCTACTAATTTACCATTTAAACAAAGATTACTGGCCACTCTCAGGATATCTGAACCATTTGAAATTTATTTGCATATAGTAAATATAGTAGGTGGCAATGTATAAACGGCGGTAATTAATATCACAAATGTCTGATAACACTAAACAACATAAAACATACCCAAAGTCCACACATGCAGTTTCCCAAATTTCGTAAAACAAATGGGATGCAATAATCTAAAATAAGCTAAAATTTGAGGAATAAAATGGAATGATCGATTCGCACTTCTAACGTAAATTGCAGTAAATCGTATAAATGTTCGTATTACTATTCGTATGGGAAAAGTCTCGAATCAATTGGTAGCGATAAAACAATGTCCTATAGCAGCGTCCAATTCGATATTTGAACAGAGGTATCCGAAAGTTTCTAATGTCCCAATGCGCAGGCAGTGAACAGAATCAAGCTGCGTCCCACTAATTGCATGCACCAGCGGCGTCCCACTGGAATATTGGCAACGAAAGTTTTTAAATAGCTGGGTAAAATCACTGGATAAAATCGAACGGTCTTACCGTCTCATTTGAAGAGTCGACAAAGTTGCTTTGTACTGTGGTCCTCTAGATATGTAGACCAGTAGTTCGTCCTAGATTTGCACACTGGCAACTGTTTGGTAGTGATGTCGCGAACATAAAATTTTCAGTTCGCGAACAGCGAACGCGAACTTCCGCAAATGTTCGCGAACTGGCGAACCGGGCGAACCGCCATAGACTTCAATAGACAGGCGAATTTTAAAACCCACAGGGACTCTTTCTGGCCACAATAGTGATGAGAAAGTTGTTTCAAGGGGTCTAACACCTGGACTGTGGCATGCCGGAGGGGGATCTATGGCAAAACTCCCATGGAAAATTACGTAGTGGACGCAGAGTCGGGTTTTAATCCATAAAGGGCATAAATCAACTAACATTCCTAAATTGTTTGGAATAACGTGCTTTAAAACATCCAGTGTGTGTATACGATCAGGTATGATGTTGTATCGATCAGGTAGTGTAAGGGTTACGCCCGCATCACAGACATTGACAGACCAAACTCCCCTTTTAATGCACCGCAAACAGTTCATTTGCACAACCGCAAACTCCCCATTTGCACAAGGTTGGATACCAAGCTAGCCACGTCCCGGTGATGTCATTGAAGGTTTCTTCCTCCACCCAGCCACGTACAACACCAAGGGTCCCCGAAAGGTCAATTGAATTGATTTTTCGAACGGGGAGATGGTTAAAAAAACGCTGGCTCCCTCCCCTTTGTTTTTATCCACGGTGACTGCGTCTGCGCCGTGCAATTTACTGTCACACCCGATATGAGTGGTATTTTCTGTAGTACTATTCTCATCAGTTTAATCCCTCTAACGTCCCCGACTCCCCAATCTGGGGGCCATTTATTAAACAGATTTTTCGGACGGGGAGATGGTTAAAAAAACGCTGGCTCCCTCCACTCTGTTTTAATCCACGGTGACTGCGTCTGCGCCGTGCAATTTACTGTCACACCCGATATGAGTGGTATTTTCTGTAGTACTATTCTCATCAGTTTAATCCCTCTAACGTCCCCAATCTGGGTGCCATTTATTGAATAGATTTTTCGAACGGGGAGATGGTTAAAAAAAACCTGGCTCCCTCCACTCTGTTTTAAACCACGGTGACTGCGTCTGCGCCGTGCAATTTACTGTCACACCCGATATGAGTGGTATTTTCTGTAGTACTATTCTCATCAGTTTAATCCCTCTAACGTCCCCAATCTGGGTGCCATTTATTGAATAGATTTTTCGAACGGGGAGATGGTTAAAAAAACGCTGGCTCCCTCCACTCTGTTTTAAACCACGGTGACTGCATCTGCGCCGTGCAATTTACTGTCACACCCGATATGAGTGGTATTTTCTGTAGTACTATTCTCATCAGTTTAATCCCTCTAACATCCCCAATCTGGGGGCCATTTATTAAATAGATTTTTTGAACGGGGAGATGGTTAAAAAAACGCTGGCTCCCTCCACCGATATGAGTGGTATTTTCTGTAGTATTATTCTCATCAGTTTAATCCCTGTTACGTCCCATATCAGGAATTGCCTTTTATGAAAAAAAATTTAGGCCGGGTACCTTCGACTGCCTTCACAGTGACAGACCAAACTCTCATACACTAAACTGAATTGATTTCAGGAACCGGGAGATGGAAAAAGCAGCTTGGTCGGTCCTCTTACTCCCAAATTGGGGCACTGCGCGTGCACAGAGCAATGTGCTGTGACACCCTATATGAGTGGTGTCTTAACTAGTACTATTGCTATCAGTTTAATCCCTGTTACGGACCCTATCCGGTCGAATTGATTAACCATTGTCGAATCCCCCATTGACATCCCCCTTATAAGCTGTGTAAAGCATATTTTTTAGTTTGGTTTTGAACTGCTGCATCCTTTCCGACTTTTGGTAATTTGGTAACATTTCTGCCACTTTCTGCTTATACCGGGGGTCTAGTAGCGTGGCCACCCGATCGCTTTTGGTCTGACCATAATGAAGCAACGGCCTTATCATCTGGGGTGTGGCAACATTGCCAACACACTTTTATAGAGGTGATGATGATTGCTTCATTGTGATACGCAAGCCCCTTCACCACAACAAGGTAACGATCACGAAGGGGAATTGACACTTGTATGTGCCTTTTTTTTTTGGTTTGTTTTTGCAGCCACAGTGCTGCACCATAGGACAGAAAAATTAGGCATGTACACATGCCTGAAAAATAATGGCATTGTTGCAGACGCTATTGTAGCAGCGGCCGGAAAAATTTATGTTTTCCAGGCAGAAAAGTGACTAAAACATTACGGCTTGAACCCTAGTTGGTGGTGGAGAATTCACGAAAGTCATCCGGTATGCAGACATTAAATACAGCAGCGTGGGGACCATTTTGAGGCCAAGGCATGTAATCAGGCCTTTTGTTAGTCAAACGTATCCCCCACTGTCAGTCCCTTCGGGATCCATGCCTCATTCATCTTTATGAAGGTGAGGTAATCAACACTTTTTTGACCGAGGCGACTTCTCTTGTCAGTGACAATGCCTCCTGCTGCACTGAAGCTCCTTTCTGACAGGACACTTGAAGCAGGGCAGGCCAGAAGTTCTATCGCAAACTGGGATAGCTCAGGCCACAGGTCAAGCCTGCACACCCAGTAGTGAAGGGGTTCATTGCTCCTCAGAGTGTCGATATCTGCTGTTAAGGCGAGGTAGTCTGCTACCTGTCGGTCGAGTCGTTCTCTAAGGCTGGATCCCGAAGGGCTGTGGCGATGAGTAGGACTGAAAAAGCTCCGCATGTCCTCCATCAACAACACATCTGTAAATCGTCCAGTCCTTGCCGCCGTGGTAGGAGGAGGATTACACTCACCTCTTCCCCTGTTAGATTCCCGTTGTGCTGTGACATCTCCCTTATAAGCTGTGTAAAGCATATTTTTTAGTTTGGTTTTGAACTGCTGCATCCTTTCCGACTTTCGGTAATTTTGTAACATTTCTGCCACTTTCTGCTTATACCGGGGGTCTAGTAGCGTGGTCACCCAGTACAGATCGTTCTCCTTTATCCTTTTTATACGTGGGTCCCTCAACAGACATGACAGCATGAAAGACCCCATTTGAACAAGGTTGGATGCAGAGCTTCTCATTTCCCGTTCCTCGTCCTCACTGATGTCATTGACGGTCTGTTCTTCCCCCCAGCCACGTACAACACCATGGGTCCCAGATAGGTGACAACAACGAGCACCCTGGGGTGCCTGCTGTGGTTGGTCTTCCTCCTCCTCAAAGCCGCCACATTCCTCCTCTGACTCCTCTTCCTCATACTCCTCTTCCAGCGTTGCTGCAGGTCCGGCAAGCGATGATGACAAGGCTGTTTCTGGTGGTGATGGTGACCACAACTCTTCCTCTTCCTCTTCACGCTCATCTACAGCCTGATCCAGAACTCTTCGCAGGGCACGCTCCAGGAAGAAAACAAATGGGATGAGGTCGCTGATGGTGGCTTCGGTGCGACTGACTAGGTTTGTCACCTCCTCAAAAGGACGCATAAGCCTACAGGCATTGCGCATGAGTGTCCAGTAACGTGGCAAAAAGATTCCCAGCTCCGCAGAGGCTGTCCTAGCACCCCGGTCATACAAATACTCGTTGACGGCTTTTTCTTGTTGGAGCAGGCGGTCGAACATTAGGAGTGTTGAATTCCAACGTGTCGGGCTGTCGCATATCAAGCGCCTCACTGGCATGTTGTTTCGCCGCTGAATATCGGAAAAGTGCGCCATGGCCGTGTAGGAACGCCTGAAATGGCCACACACCTTCCTGGCCTGCTTGAGGACGTCCTGTAAGCCTGGGTACTTAGACACAAAACGTTGTACGATGAGATTCAACACATGTGCCATGCACGGCACATGTGACAACTTGCCCAAATTTAATGCCGCCAACAGATTGCTTCCATTGTCACACACCACTTTGCCGATCTCCAGTTGGTGCGGGGTCAGCCACTGATCCACCTGTGCGTTCAGGGCGGACAGGAGTGCTGGTCCTGTGTGGCTCTCTGCTTTCAGGCAAGTCAACCCCAAGATAGCGTTACACTGTCGTATCCGGGATGTGGAATAGCCCCTGGGGAGCTGGGGGGAATCAGTTGATGTGCAGCCAGACGCCGCAGCAGAAGAGGACTCAGCCGAGGAGGAAATTAAAGAGGATGGAGTAGGAGTAGAGGAGGTGGCAGTAGGTCTGCCTGCAAGTCGTGGTGGTGTCACCAACTCCGCTGCAGAGCCACGCATTCCATGCTTGTCAGCCGTCAGCAGGTTGACCCAATGCGCAGTATACGTGATATACCTGCCCTGACCGTGCTTTGCAGACCAGGTATCAGTGGTCAGATGGACCCTTGCCCCAACACTGTATGCCAGAGATGCCATGACTTCCTTTTCAATGACATGGTAGAGGTTTGGGATTGCCTTTTTTGAAAAAATTTTTCGTCCGGGTACCTTCCACTGTGGTGTCCCAATAGCGACAAATTTTTTGAAGGCCTCAGACTCTACCAGCTGGTATGGTAAAAGCTGGCGGGCTAAGAGTTCCGTCAAGCCAGCTGTCAGTCGCCGGGCAAGGGGGTGACTTTGTGACATTGGCTTCTTATGCTCAAACATGTCCTTGACAGACACCTGACTGTGGGCAGATGAGCAGGAACTGCTGAAGGTGAGAGATGGAGTGGCGGGTGGTTGAGAGGGGGCAGGGAGGACAGCAGTGGTTGACGTGGCTGAAGATGCAGGACCAGGAGGAGCATGGTGGCTTTGAGTTTGCGTGCTGCTTGTACTCATGTGTTGATCCCATAGGCGTTTGTGATGTGAGATCATGTGCCTTCGCAAAGCAGTTGTACCAAGGTGGGTGTTGGACTTCCCACGACTCAGTTTCTTTTGGCACAGGTTGCAAATGGCATTGCTTTTATCAGAGGCAGACACACAAAAAAAATGCCACACTGCTGAGCTTTGCAATGACGGCATTCTAGTGGTGGCAACAGCATGCGTTGACTGGCGTGCTGTCTGGCTGACCCCAGGTGCCGATACATGCTGTCTGACTGTGCCACTAACTCCTTGCGACGACCTCCCCCTGCTTCCAACTCGTCTCCTCATTCTCTCTGTCTCCCCTTCAGAACTTTCCCCCTCTTCTTCTCTTCGAGCAGGCACCCACGTGGCATCCGTGGACACATCGTCATCATCAACCGCTTCACTTGTATCTGACACCTCAGCAAAGGAAGCAGCAGCGGGTACAACATCATCATCATCACACTGTACGTCCATGTGTGTAATCCTGCCTGACTGAGACATATCCCCGTAATCTACATCATCTGGCAATAATGGTTGCGCATCACTAATTGCATCCAACTGATGTGTAAATAACTCCTCTGACGGATCAAGTGAAGCGGCTGTGGTGGCTGTGGTGGTAGTGGCGACGGGCGGGTGCGTGGTAACTTGAGAGCAGGTGACCGAAGCTGAGTTGGAGGAGGATGGTGCGTCAAGGTTCTTAGCGGAAGCTGTTGAAGATTGGGTGTCCTGTCTAAGCCAGTCAACTACGTCCTCTGAATTTTTCGGGTTCAGGGTACGTGGCCTCTGAAAACTGGGCATTATTCCAGGGACAGTGGAAATCACAGCACCACGACCACGACGGCCCCTGCGGGGTGGCCTGCCTCTGCCTGTCATTTTTTTTTTAGATAAGTGGTACTACGCGTGCTAGGTACTGTGCCACCCGGTATGAGTGGTTGGCACTGGCAGTGGGCACACTACAGTCTGTGGAAGTGGGCCTGACACACACTGGCAGCAGGCAAGCAACTGAATTTAGACTACTGTCTAAAAATTAAATGCCTTATTTATCGGCAAGCTACTGTGCCACCCGGTATCAGTGGTTGGCACTGGCAGTGGGCACACTACAGTCAGTGGAAGAGGGCCTGACACACACTGGCAGCAGGCAAGCAACTGAAATTACACTAAAGTGTAAAAATTAAATGCCTTATTTATCGGCAAGCTACTGTGCCACCCGGTATGAATGGTTGGCACTGGCAGTGGGCACACTACAGTCAGTGGAAGAGGGCCTGACACACACTGGCAGCAGGCAAGCAACTGAATTTAGACTACTGTCTAAAAATTAAATGCCTTATTTATCGGCAAGCTACTGTGCCACCCGGTATCAGTGGTTGGCACTGGCAGTGGGCACACTACAGTCAGTGGAAGCGGGCCTGACACACACTGGCAGCAGGCAAGCAACTGAAATTACACTAAAGTGTAAAAATTAAATGCCTTATTTATCGACAAGCTACTGTGCCACCCGGTATCAGTGGTTGGCACTGGCAGTGGGCACACTACAGTCAGTGGAAGCGGGCCTGACACACACTGGCAGCAGGCAAGCAACTGAATTTAGACTACTGTCTAAAAATTAAATGCCTTATTTATCGGCAAGCTACTGTGCCACCCGGTATCAGTGGTTGGCACTGGCAGTGGGCACACTACAGTCAGTAGAAGCGGGCCTGACACACACTGGCAGCAGGCAAGCAACTGAAATTACACTAAAGTGTAAAAATTAAATGCCTTATTTATCGGCAAGCTACTGTGCCACCCGGTATGAGTGGTTGGCACTGGCAGTGGGCACACTACAGTCAGTAGAAGCGGGCCTGACACACACTGGCAGCAGGCAAGCAACTGAAATTACACTAAAGTGTAAAAATTAAATGCCTTATTTATCGGCAAGCTACTGTGCCACCCGGTATGAGTGGTTGGCACTGGCAGTGGGCACACTACAGTCAGTGGAAGAGGGCCTGACACACTGACTGGCAGCAGGCAAGCAACTGAATTTAGACTACTGTCTAAAAATTAAATGCCTTATTTATCGGCAAGCTACTGTGCCACCCGGTATCAGTGGTTGGCACTGGCAGTGGGCACACTACAGTCAGTGGAAGCGGGCCTGACACACACTGGCAGCAGGCAAGCAACTGAAATTACACTAAAGTGTAAAAATTAAATGCCTTATTTATCGGCAAGCTACTGTGCCACCCGGTATCAGTGGTTGGCACTGGCAGTGGGCACACTACAGTCAGTAGAAGCGGGCCTGACACACACTGGCAGCAGGCAAGCAACTGAAATTACACTAAAGTGTAAAAATTAAATGCCTTATTTATCGGCAAGCTACTGTGCCACCCGGTATGAGTGGTTGGCACTGGCAGTGGGCACACTACAGTCAGTGGAAGAGGGCCTGACACACTGACTGGCAGCAGGCAAGCAACTGAATTTAGACTACTGTCTAAAAATTAAATGCCTTATTTATCGGCAAGCTACTGTGCCACCCGGTATCAGTGGTTGGCACTGGCAGTGGGCACACTACAGTCAGTGGAAGCGGGCCTGACACACACTGGCAGCAGGCAAGCAACTGAAATTACACTAAAGTGTAAAAATTAAATGCCTTATTTATCGGCAAGCTACTGTGCCACCCGGTATCAGTGGTTGGCACTGGCAGTGGGCACACTACAGTCAGTGGAAGAGGGCCTGACACACACTGGCAGCAGGCAAGCAACTGAATTTAGACTACTGTCTAAAAATTAAATGCCTTATTTATCGGCAAGCTACTGTGCCACCCGGTATCAGTGGTTGGCACTGGCAGTGGGCACACTACAGTCAGTGGAAGAGGGCCTGACACACACTGGCAGCAGGCAAGCAACTGAAATTACACTAAAGTGTAAAAATTAAATGCCTTATTTATCGGCAAGCTACTGTGCCACCCGGTATGAATGGTTGGCACTGGCAGTGGGCACACTACAGTCAGTGGAAGAGGGCCTGACACACACTGGCAGCAGGCAAGCAACTGAATTTAGACTACTGTCTAAAAATTAAATGCCTTATTTATCGGCAAGCTACTGTGCCACCCGGTATCAGTGGTTGGCACTGGCAGTGGGCACACTACAGTCAGTGGAAGCGGGCCTGACACACACTGGCAGCAGGCAAGCAACTGAAATTACACTAAAGTGTAAAAATTAAATGCCTTATTTATCGACAAGCTACTGTGCCACCCGGTATCAGTGGTTGGCACTGGCAGTGGGCACACTACAGTCAGTGGAAGCGGGCCTGACACACACTGGCAGCAGGCAAGCAACTGAATTTAGACTACTGTCTAAAAATTAAATGCCTTATTTATCGGCAAGCTACTGTGCCACCCGGTATCAGTGGTTGGCACTGGCAGTGGGCACACTACAGTCAGTAGAAGCGGGCCTGACACACACTGGCAGCAGGCAAGCAACTGAAATTACACTAAAGTGTAAAAATTAAATGCCTTATTTATCGGCAAGCTACTGTGCCACCCGGTATGAGTGGTTGGCACTGGCAGTGGGCACACTACAGTCAGTAGAAGCGGGCCTGACACACACTGGCAGCAGGCAAGCAACTGAAATTACACTAAAGTGTAAAAATTAAATGCCTTATTTATCGGCAAGCTACTGTGCCACCCGGTATGAGTGGTTGGCACTGGCAGTGGGCACACTACAGTCAGTGGAAGAGGGCCTGACACACTGACTGGCAGCAGGCAAGCAACTGAATTTAGACTACTGTCTAAAAATTAAATGCCTTATTTATCGGCAAGCTACTGTGCCACCCGGTATCAGTGGTTGGCACTGGCAGTGGGCACACTACAGTCAGTGGAAGCGGGCCTGACACACACTGGCAGCAGGCAAGCAACTGAAATTACACTAAAGTGTAAAAATTAAATGCCTTATTTATCGGCAAGCTACTGTGCCACCCGGTATCAGTGGTTGGCACTGGCAGTGGGCACACTACAGTCAGTAGAAGCGGGCCTGACACACACTGGCAGCAGGCAAGCAACTGAAATTACACTAAAGTGTAAAAATTAAATGCCTTATTTATCGGCAAGCTACTGTGCCACCCGGTATGAGTGGTTGGCACTGGCAGTGGGCACACTACAGTCAGTGGAAGAGGGCCTGACACACTGACTGGCAGCAGGCAAGCAACTGAATTTAGACTACTGTCTAAAAATTAAATGCCTTATTTATCGGCAAGCTACTGTGCCACCCGGTATCAGTGGTTGGCACTGGCAGTGGGCACACTACAGTCAGTGGAAGCGGGCCTGACACACACTGGCAGCAGGCAAGCAACTGAAATTACACTAAAGTGTAAAAATTAAATGCCTTATTTATCGGCAAGCTACTGTGCCACCCGGTATCAGTGGTTGGCACTGGCAGTGGGCACACTACAGTCAGTGGAAGAGGGCCTGACACACACTGGCAGCAGGCAAGCAACTGAATTTAGACTACTGTCTAAAAATTAAATGCCTTATTTATCGGCAAGCTACTGTGCCACCCGGTATCAGTGGTTGGCACTGGCAGTGGGCACACTACAGTCAGTGGAAGCGGGCCTGACACACACTGGCAGCAGGCAAGCAACTGAATTTAGACTACTGTCTAAAAATTAAATGCCTTATTTATCGGCAAGCTACTGTGCCACCCGGTATCAGTGGTTGGCACTGGCAGTGGGCACACTACAGTCAGTTGAAGTCGGCCTGACACACACTAGCAGCAGGCAAGCAGCTGAAATTACACTAAAGTGTAAAAATTAAATGCCTTTTTTATGCAAAGTCCTGTGCCAGCCGGTATGAGTGGTGGGCACTGGCAGTGGGCACACTACAGTCAGTGGAAGTCAGCCTGACACACACTGGCAGGCAACTAACCTTAGATTAAAGTGTAAAAATTAAGTGCCTATTTTTTAAGCAAAGTCCTGTGCCACTCGGTATGACAGGGGTGGGCACTGGCAGTGGGCACACTACAGTCAGTTGAAGTCGGCCTGACACACACTAGCAGCAGGCAAGCAGCTGAAATTACATTAAAGTGTAAAAATTAAATGCCTTTTTTAAGCAAAGTCCTGTGCCAGCCGGTATGAGTGGTGGGCACTGGCAGTGGGCACACTACAGTCAGTGGAAGTCAGCCTGACACACACTGGCAGGCAACTAACCTTAGATTAAAGTGTAAAAATTAAGTGCCTATTTTTTAAGCAAAGTCCTGTGCCACTCGGGATGACAGGGGTGGGCACTGGCAGTGGGCACACTACAGTCAGTTGAAGTCGGCCTGACACACACTGGCAGGCAACTAACCTTAGATTAAAGTGTAAAAATGAAGTGCCTTTTTTTTAAGCAAAGTCCTGTGCCACACGGGATGACAGGGGTGGGCACTGGCAGTGGGCACACTACAGTCAGTTGAAGTCGGCCTGACACACACTAGCAGCAGGCAAGCAGCTGAAATTACACTAAAGTGTAAAAATTAAATGCCTTTTTTATGCAAAGTCCTGTGCCAGCCGGTATGAGTGGTGGGCACTGGCAGTGGGCACACTACAGTCAGTGGAAGTCAGCCTGACACACACTGGCAGGCAACTAACCTTGGATTAAAGTGTAAAAATTAAGTGCCTTTTTTTAAGCAAAGTCCTGTGCCACACGGAATGACAGGGGTGAGCACTGGCAGTGGGCACACTACAGTCTGTGGGCCTGCAGCTCCTCACACACAGGCAGGCCAGGCAACTGCAATATGTATATAAAGGAAAAAAAAAAAGCAGACTAATGTTGCAGCCCTAAAAAGGGCTTTTTGGGGTGCTGTCAGGACGCTGTCCTTACAGCAGAGATCAGATGAGTCTTTCAGGACTGGAGTGGACACTGAATTCACTAGCCTAGCTATCGATTTCCCAATTAAATCAGCAGCAGTTACAGTCTCCCTCCTCTCACTAAGACTGCAGCTTCAGAATGAATCTAAAATGGATGCTGTGCAGGAGGTGGGAGGGTCTGGGAGGGAGGGTATGCTGCTGATTGGCTGGAATGTGTCTGCTGACTGTGAGGTACAGGGTCAAAGTTTGCTCAATGATGATGTATAGGGGGCGGACCGAACATCGCATGTGTTCGCCCGGCAGAGGCGAACGCGAACAAGCTATGTTCGCCGGGAACTGTTCGCCGTCGGATAGTTCGGGCCATCTCTACTGTTTGGCATGTGTAGTCAGACCTTCACCATGGAATCAGGTCTTACAGGTTGCTTATCGAATATACCATTCGTGTGGCGGACGATTTCTCTTTGCGACAATCTGGTAAAATCCTCCAGCTTCCCAAGTGGTCCAAAGTTTGGGATCCTGTCTAAGCTAGATGCGTTTTGGGAAATCGCATTACCCCTTCCTCAGTAGCTACCAGTCCCCCAAAGATTCCTTTCTTATATAGTGAATCAGGTAATCCAAAAACCTGGATGAAGTATTTGCAAAAACCTGGAGTGGATCACCTTTTGGGCTACTCTTACTCATTTTGTCTATTCCCATTTCCTAAAATATACCATAAAATCCTCGCTAACTATTAACAATACTTCCACCTTTAATATATATATATATATATATGTTAAAACAGTACAATCTACTAACAACACTATAAAAACAGAATTATAAAACATACTTATAAAACATTCTATAATTCATCTTAGCAACTCAATATGCAAAAACCCCATAATTCCTATGTATATGTAGGCCTGGTGGTTCCAATCAACCAAAAAACGCATCGGACTTCATGCGGTTTCTGTGCGGTTTCGATGCGGTTTTTCGGTAATCATCATGGACACCTCTCTATGGTCCTTCTACATTCATTATGGTGTCCAGAACTGAAATTTAAAGGAGATATACTCTAAAAACTGTATATATTGACAAAGCAATAAAGAGAAAGCTAAAATCACATATTAATCGACCATACATGCTCTAAAAGTCTACCTTGAGGGGGAAATCTGCCTTACTTGCGGATCTTCGTAAAATACAATATACTGTGGTATTCAAGATTTTCGAGATTATGTGCTATTGAGTGGAAGCCCACTGCTAAGGGTAAACCCCCCTATTATCAAATACTAGGTGGGGTTAAACCATCAGCAGGGGGCGTCCACCCACTCTATAGAAAGCCGAATAATTCAAATTCGGCGTTGAGTCCCCCTGGAAGCAAAGTATTCAATTCGAAAATACGTTGTGTTTCCAGTCTCGACATCTTGCTAATGTGGTTGCCCCCCCTCCAATCCTTGTGAACCTTATCAATGGCTGCAAACTTAAGGCCAATTGGATTTTGATTATGTCTTACTTTAAAGTGATTAGACAAAGAATGCGATTCCAAACCCTTTCTAATATTAGCCACATGTTCGGAAATTCGTTTTTTTAAAGTCCTTTTGGTCCTCCCTACATATTGTTTACCACAAGGACATTCAATCACATAGATGACATCTGTCGAATTGCATGACAAAAATTCCCCAATCTTGTGTTTATATTTATTTGTGGCAGAGGTAATCTCATTGGTTCTACGTGAGAAATCTGTACAATTTCCACATTGTCCACACCTAAAGAAGCCATTAATGTTTGCCCAACTTTGGACTGAACAAATTTGTTTACTTTCTTTCTTAACGGTTGGGGCCACTTTATTATTTAAGCACGAGGCTTTAGTGAATGTGATACGGGGGTTAGATGAAGTAATTGGGCCCAATACTCTATCCTTTTTTATTAGATGCCAGTGTTTATATCTTTTGAATCTTCCTGTACTCACTGTTGAAAGGTAAAATTATACGAAGTTCTCCTTCCTTCTGTTCTTTCTCCACTACCTCCTTTTCTTTAAAGAAATTTTCTCTTTTCATATTTCTTACTTTATTGAATGCTCCATCTAAAAGCTCCATGGGGTATTCCTTTTCTAAAAATGCTTTTTTCATTTCCTCTGCTTCCCTCTCGAATTGGTCGTCTAGAGTGCAATTGCGTTTTATCCTCCGAAACTGGCCCTGAGGAATATTAATGAGCCAGCTTGGGAGGTGGCAACTGCTGTAAAGGATATAACTGTTTCTGGTTGATGGTTTAATGTATGTGCAACATTTAAATTTGTTAGTCTCCACATAGATGTTTAAATCCAGAAACTCCAATTTTTCATTGTTTATCGCTCCCGAAAATTTAAGGTTAAAATTATTTAAATTAATCTCTTTTATAAAATTATCCAACTTTTCCCTTCCAGATTTCCATATAAAAAATACATCATCGATGTATCTTTGCCAGAGCACCAGGTCCGTCCCCAGTAGGGGGGCGATGCATTGTCCCTCCCAATTAGCCATAAATAAATTAGCATAACTGGGGGCGAACCTGGTGCCCATGGCTGTGCCCCGAGTCTGTAAATAAAAATCCCCATTAAAATTTAAATAATTATGGGATAAAATAAAAATCGATGCTGCTAATTAAAAATTCCATTTGTTTTTGGGCTAACCTCCCTTCCTCCTGCAGTTGGGCTCTCACTGCTTCTTTACCCTGTTCATGATCAATCACTGTATAAAGGGATTGTACATTCAACGTGCCCATCAACCAGGTCTCTTCAAATTCCATATTCTCTATTAATTTAATTATTTGCGTGGTGTCCTTCGTGTACGAAGGCATTCTCTTCACCCTCGGTTGTAGCAATATATCTATATATTGAGATAGATTACAAGTCAGGGAATCAATCCATGATACAATGGGGCGTCCCGGTGGATTAACCATGTCCTTGTGTATTTTAGGTATTGTATAAAAGACTGGTGTCCGTGGGTATTTATTAATCATAAAATCTAATTTTTCTTGTTTTAAAATCCCGCCTTTTATCCCTCCTTCACACAAATCTACCAATTCTTTATAGAATATTTGTGTCGGGTCTCCTGTCAATTTTCTATAGGTGTCCATATCTGACAGTTGTCTTAAACATTCGGAATTATACTGTCCCACATCCTGAACTACTATAGATCCGCCCTTATCAGCAGGGCGGATAATAATACTATTCACTTTTTGAAAATTCTTTAATGCTATGATTTCTTCCTTAGTCAGGTTTTGGCGTGCGTATCTTGTTTTCTCCTTTACCCAGCGTATATCATTTTCCACGCATTTTTTAAAAGTGGCCATCTCCTCACTCATCTCGTTCCTAGGATATTTTTCGATGGATTTTTTAGATTAGTGTGGGTATATTGTTCCAATTGCACCCTAGAGTTAGAATCTAGACATAATCTCGAAACTCTTGAATACCACTGTATATTGTATTTTACGAAGATCAGCAAGTAAGGCAGATTTCCCCCTCAAGGTAGACTTTTAGAGCATGTATGGTCGATTAATATGTGATTTTAGCTTTCTCTTGATTGCTTTGTCAATATATACAGTTTTTAGAGTATATCTCCTTTAAATTTCAGTTCTGGACACCATATTGAATGTAGAAGGACCATAGACAGGTGTCCATGATGATTACCGAAAAACTGCATCGAAACCGCATGGAGTGAGTCCGATGCGTTTTTTGGTTGATTGGAACCACCAGGCCTACATATACATAGGAATTATGGGGTTTTTGCATATTGAGTTGCTAAGATGAATTATAGTATGTTTTATAAGTATGTTTTATTATTCTGTTTTTATAGTGTTGTTAGTAGATTGTACTGTTTTAACATATATATATACTGTATATTAAAGGTGGATGTATTGTTAATAGTTAGCAAGGATTTTATGGTATATTTTAGGAAATGAGAATAGACAAAATGAGTAAGAGTAGCCCAAAAGGTGATCCACTCCAGGTTTTTGCAAATACTTCATCCAGGTTTTTGGATTACCTGATTCACTATATAAGGCTACTTTCACACTAGCGTTCGGGGCTCCGCTTGTGAGTTCCGTTTGAAGGCTCTCACAAGCGGCCCCGAACGGATCCGTACAGCCCTAATGCATTCTGAGTGGATGCGGATCCGCTCAGAATGCATCAGTCTGGTACCGTTTGTCCTCCGCTCCGCTCAGCAGGCGGACACCCGAACGCAGCTTGCAGCGTTCGGGTGTCCGCCTGGCCGTGTGGAGGCAAACAGATCCGTCCAGACTTACAATGTAAGTCAATGGGGACGGATCCGTTTGAAGTTGACACAATATGGCTCAATTTTCAAACGGATCTGTCCCCCATTGACTTTCAATGTAAAGTCAAAACGGATCCGTTTGCATTATCATGAAAAAAAAAATAAAAAAAAAATATATATATATATTTTTTTGTTCATGGTAATGCAAACGGATCCGTTCTGAACGGATCTAAGCGTTTGCATATAGGTGCGGATCCGTCTGTGCAGATACCAGACGGATCCGCACCTAAACGCAGGTGTGAAAGTAGCCTAAGAAAGGAATCTTTGGGGGACTGGTAGCTACTGAGGAAGGGGTAATGCGATACCCCGAAACGCGTCTAACTTAGACAGGACCCCAAACTTTGGACCACTTGGGAAGCTGGAGGATTTTACCGGATTGTCGCAAAGAGAAATCGTCCGCCACACGAATGGTATATTCGATAAGCAACCTGTAAGACCTGATTCCATGGTGAAGGTCTGACTACACGTGCCAGACAGTTGCCAGTGTGCAAATCTAGGACGAACTACTGGTCTACATATCTAGAGGACCACAGTACAAAGCAACTTTGTCGACTCTTCAAGTGAGACGGTAAGACCGTTCGATTTTATCCAGCGATTTTACCCAGCTATTTAAAAACTTTTGTTGCCAATATTCCAGTGGGACGCTGCTGGTGCATGCAATTAGTGGGACGCAGCTTGATTCTGTTCACTGCTTTCGCATTGGGACATTAGAAACTTTTGGATACCTCTGTTCAAATATCGAATTGGACGCTGCTATAGGACATTGTTTTATCGCTACCAATTGATTCGAGACTTTTCCCATACGAATAGTTATACGAACATTTATACGATTTACTGCAATTTACGTTAGAAGTGCGAATCGATCATTCCATTTTATTCCTCGAATTTTAGCTTATTTTAGATTATTGCATCCCATTTGTTTTATGATATTTTAGCACTGCATGTGTGGACTTTGGGTATGTTTTATGGTGTTTAGTGTTATCAGACATTTGTGATATTAATTACCGCCGTTTATACATTGCCACCTACTATATGCAAATAAATTTCAAATGGTTCAGATATCCTGAGAGTGGCCAGTAATCTTTGTTTATTCGTTTTCATATTGGAGTGGACTGGGTGAGTCCACTTGACTTGGTGCACCTCTTAGGTCAGCAATTACTCCTGTGCTCCACATCTACTGTTTTTACTAATTTACCATTTACTTTAAGAAGTCGACAATTTACAGTTGCATTAGCCTTTGCCATGACAATTAATAAAGCTCAGGGGCAAACCTTAGAAAAAGTTGGCATTTACTTGCCAGAACCAGTATTCAGCCACGGTCAGTTATATGTTGCATTATCTAGAGTTAGAACTTTTTCAGATGTGGTTGTAAAAGTTGTAGATGGTCCTGAACAAGGCAAACTGTTGCCAAATTCAGATAGAATATTTACAAGAAATGTTGTGTATAAAGAAATTTTATAAAAAAATTTAAAGAGATAAAAAATACACAATTTTTCCTGAATATCTGCTTCAGATATTGTATATTGCTACAAACTATACTTACTGTATTGTGATATATACGTTTACATTTTATTATATCATTACCTGTCTCCACAGTTAGTTACAATGTTCTATAGATGGCTAAATAGACCTAGTATCATTCAACAACCAATTGCATTCTACCTTATATCTGCTGAGGGAGCGCCATCCAGTCCGGCCAGTTCTTTGCTAAGACGCATGATACATCTCATCACATTACTCACCACAACCATGTCAGATGTACCGTCCCGTGAACCAGTTGCTAAGGATACCACGCTAATACATTTACTCTCTCTCTCTCTATGTACTCCGAGTTGTCCTTTTTCAAGTGAAAATCGGACTGCACATGCCAGCCGCCTACAGTAAAGAATACTGCTTAATCAATCCTGCGCCACCGATCCGGTTCTCCTGGCAGAGAGTTTAGCTGCAGCAGTAATGTCAGGTAGACATGTGATCACTTCAGCCAATCACTAGCCTCTTTGGTGCACTACTGAGACTAGCGATTGGCTGCAGCGGGCACATTTTGTCGCCAAGATGTCACCGCTGCAGCTGGGTAAACAGAGAACCGCCAGGAGAACCAGGGAAAGCAGTGTGGGAGCTGTTAAGGCGCACATGCCGCAGAATTCTTTGCAAAATTTTTTCGCAACTGACAATCTGTTCCAGTCATCTGAATGGAACTTGCAGAAATCCATGTGCTTGCTGACCCATTCAGATTAATGGAACAGATTTTTAGTCTGCAGAAAAATCATCAGTCCACATAGGCACCCTTAGGTAAGTAACTTTTATTGCAATTGGATCATATGTGTAGTTCAGTTTCCACCTGAATCCGGACAACCCCATTAAACTTTAGGACCCCTTGCAGGTCCTTACATGTATGTTACATTGGATATATTTCTACTATGTTGATTCATTTGTGCCTTTTTTATGCTTCATAATGCTATTTATTTCATGTGTATAGGCAGCTTTAGTCTACAGAAAACTGCCAATTTACTTTCACAATGTAGTCCCCACTACAATATATTAATATAAAAAATAATTAAAGCAAATTTGATCTCATCAAAAGATTTATGACCGGTGCATTAAGTTGAAAGACAGGTATAGACGTAGCAGAGCTAAACTTGCAGCTTTCTTCATTCTGCATGTGATAACTCAGATTTAACATTATACAGTTAGTCTACCTACATTTATGCCTATAACTTCAGGTATACGATAAATTCTTCTCTGCTTCAGATGGTATAGCATTGCTCATGTGTAGAAATGCCTGGCTTACAGGGTAATGAGATCACGTGACGTACATTGCTGCCTCCCCAGGCTTTAATAATGAAGTGCTCTGCAACCTCAGAGCTGTTCACAGAGCCAAGCCTGTCAGCCTCAATAAGCCTTTAACCGAGAGGATTCTGCTGATGTCCAAGAATCAAATCAGTTTTCAGTACGTTGCATCCTCTGAATTTCAACCAGAAGGCCTCGGGATCTCAGTCTAAAGTCAACACAGCTCCTCCACATCAATGGATTCCATCTTCTCTGCCCTGTACAATATACCAGGTATGTTCAGATATCACTGGAGGAGGCAGCAGTTTCTCTGTGGAGGCACCCTGACAGATGGAAACACATAGTTATAATTCTGTTCTGCCGGTCAAATTGCTGCTATCTCATCAGTCTTGGTAATTCCCATAGCAGAGTTATATTTCAAACTTACTGGCTACTATACTTGTAGGTTTATCTGCAGTATCTTTGTAAAACCACAAGAAGAAAATATTAATATGCCAGTGTGTTTTGGTACCAAATAACCAACTCAGCTCTCCTACATCTTACAAATTCTAGACAAGTGCTACCCCTGTTCCTATTTCCACATAATATCCTTACTATATTTTATACATTGTATGTTTTCGTTTAAAATTTAATGTAGCGGTAGCTTCAGATTCTTAGTGATATGTCAGCTGATATCTTATTTCTATGTACATACAGGGGAAACTCAAAAAATTTGAATATCGTGCAAAAGTCCATTTATTTCAGTAATGCAAATTAAAAGGAATTGCATTAATGAAGCTTAAAATTAGAATTTTGTGAAAAGGTTCAATATTCTAGGCTCAAAGTGTCACACTCTAGTCAGCTAATTAATCCATACCCCCTGAGCAATGGGTACCTCAAAATTGAGACTTTGGGGTTTCATAAGCGGTAAGCCATAATCATCCAATTATAGCAAATAAAGGCCTGAAATATCTCCCTTTGCATGTAATGAGTCTTGCATGTAATGAGTCTTGCATGTAATCCCCTTGAAAAAGCTGACGGCGAAACGCGCGTCGGGGCACGGATTGTCAGTGCTGTGGTGGAGATTTTGGTCAGTATGCCTTATCAACTTTTTACTACTTGTTTATATTCATTGGTGTGAGTTTTGGGTCCAATCAGTCTTAGGGTCCACTGTTGACCTGTTGATGTTAGATTATAGACAGGACCACACTCTGGTATAGGCACTGACTTATCTTATTGCTGTGAAGTAATTTAGCACTTGCACTTTACGCATAACTATTGTAACTACCACACATTTGCGATCTGTATGGCATTTTAAGTGTTCTTAAATGTCTGTGTGGCCAGTGGTCACAACTTTATTTTGTACCAATAAAAACATCTGTGATTTTGTATAAAATTTCGCTGTTTGAGTTGTGATTTGGAACCCATAGATCCATATATCCTCTCTTGGTTATTGCTATGTGTGATTATGGATCACTTATTTGTTTAAAATAGGGAAACGTGATTGGTTTATCTCATATATTAGTTTCACCTTTTAAGTTGCATTACTGAAATAAATGAACTTTGCATGATATTCAAATTTTTCGAGTTTCACCTGTATGTGTATCACGATAGTCATGTAATATACACTCACCTAAAGAATTATTAGGAACACCATACTAATACGGTGTTGGACCCCCTTTTGCCTTGAGAACTGCCTTAATTCTACGTGGCATTGATTCAACAAGGTGCTGATAGCATTCTTTAGAAATGTTGGCCCATATTGATAGGATAGCATCTTGCAGTTGATGGAGATTTGAGGGATGCACATCCAGGGCACGAAGCTCCCGTTCCACCACATCCCAAAGATGCTCTATTGGGTTGAGATCTGGTGACTGTGGGGGTCATTTTAGTACAGTGAACTCATTGTCATGTTCAAGAAACCAATTTGAAATGATTCGAGCTTTGTGACATGGTGCATTATCCTGCTGGAAGTAGCCATCAGAGGATGGGTACATGTTCTCATTCTGTTTACGCCAAATTCGGACTCTACCATTTGAATGTCTCAACAGAAATCGAGACTCATCAGACCAGGCAACATTTTTCCAGTCTTCAACAGTCCAATTTTGGTGAGCTCGTGCAAGTTGTAGCCTCTTTTTCCTATTTGTAGTGGAGATGAGTGGTACCCGGTGGGGTCTTCTGCTGTTGTAGCCCATCCGCCTCAAGGTTGTGCGTGTTGTGGCTTCACAAATGCTTTGCTGCATACCTCGGTTGTAACGAGTGGTTATTTCAGTCAACGTTGCTCTTCTATCAGCTTGAATCAGTCGGCCCATTCTACTCTGACCTCTAGGCATTTTTTCCCACAGGAATACCGCATACTGGATGTTTTTCCCTTTTCACACCATTCTTTGTAAACCCTAGAAATGGTTGTGCGTGAAAATCCCAGTAACTGAGCAGATTGTGAAATACTCAGACCGGCCCGTCTGGCACCAACAACCATGCTACGCTCAAAATTGCTTAAATCACCTTTCTTTCCCATTCTGACATTCAGTTTGGAGTTCAGGAGATTCTCTTGACCAGGACCACCCCCCTAAATGCATTGAAGCAACTGCCATGTGATTGGTTGACTAGATAATTGCATTAATGAGAAATAGAACAGGTGTTCCTAATAATTCTTTAGGTGAGTGTATTTCAAGCCTTTATTTGTTTTAATTTGGATGATTATGGCTTACAGCTTATGAAAAACAAAAAACCTTTCAAATAGCTGGTATTCTTAGATGTCAAATTCAGGTACCCTATAATTGCGTCACATAAACCAAGAAAAAAGTGAGTTACCTTTAAAATATAACTTTTAATTTTATATATATATATATATATATATATATATATATATATATATATAATGCCCATATGTGAATAGTGCAAATTAAATGAGCGGGATATAATTTACCCCGATTTGGGTAGGTTTGTGGTTGTCTAGGGAGGGGAAAGGATAGTGGGGGAAGGGGCTGCTGGGTCTCTGCCCCTACTACACACACTACTTATAGAGTCCCTATCCTAACCACAGCACACCTCCTATACCGTCCCTATGTCCTTCCCTAAACAGTGCAATGACTGCCCAGCTTTGTCCTGAAGGGGGAGGAAAGAGGGGGGCAGGAGACCCTAAATCACAAAACCACCTACACCAGATGTTGTGTACCCAGGTCCCTGGGACAAAACCAATCTATACAGCACTTGGATTAATAAACCCTGCGTCCTGCATATCCAGGCACTCAGGCGTCACAATTCATGTAGACACCCAATTTCAATAGTATGAGATTGATGCTGGAATATATGCTTAAAAGACACCATATGACAGCCAGACGCGTTTCTCTGGTCTTACCAGTTCATCAGGGGTCTTAACACATTGATGTCAGCAACAGAAATGGACTATCCCTCCAGACGAGGGGGTCAACACAAGCATCACAACAAGGTACACAGTAATCAGTAGCGAAGACTATCTCAATATAAATGTTACTTCACAACCTCCCAATGTATTGGCAGTATACAAATATGCCAAAGCTACATAGGGCGGCTTGAACAAAAGGATTACTTATCTTTAGGAAAGACAGTCAGTGGACATGTTCCCAAGATTGCAGGCCTCGCATTGTATTTCCTGCTGGCCCGCTAGGCTGGATCCCGCATATGGCAGTACCGCTCCGACAGCCGGCACGGCCGCATTATTTATAGCCGCCCGCGCTGTCCAGAGACCGCCCATCCTTCCGATCACATGATCCATCACATGACCGCGGCGTCATGGTCACGTGGGGTACCTTGTGATTGCAGGTCCTGCGGCCACACTGCATCGGAATGAGGTACGTGGGGAGGCGGCCAGGTAGGGGGCGGGCAAGAAATGTTCGAACCCCGCCCACCTCTCCCACGTAAAAGAGTACCCTACGGAGGTATTAGATATTAACCCCCGTGGGAGTAGAGCGGCAACTAATGTGCGGGGGTTAACTTAAAGGGCAATGTATCCCCACACCTTATATTAACCTAGGAAATCAAATCCATATACAGGGGCAGCTGTTCCTCACCTAGTAGTGCCAGAAACGTTGCCCAGAGTATTTAAATGCCAGTGGAGGATTCAAAGGTTATGAACTAAAGTCATTCACATCGTCCCCTACCCATCACATTTGGGTATGAGTCTATCAGCATGGCACATTTTGACTTGGCAAGATTTGCCCACTCTTCTTTCAAAAACACTCCAAATCTGTCAGATTGCGAGGGCATCTCCTGTGCACAGCCCTCTTCAGATCACCCCACAGATTTTCAATCGGATTGAGGTCTGGGCTCTGGCTGGGCCATTCCAAAACTTTAATCTTCTTCTGGTGAAGACATTCCTTTGTTAAATTTGGGTCATTGTCATGCTGAAAGATGAAGTTCCTCTTCATGTTCAGCTTTCTAGCAGAAGCCTGAAGGTTTTGTGCCAATATTGACTGGTACATGGAACTGTTCATAATTTTCTCTAGCTCAGTGCTTCTCAATTATTTTCTGTCATGCCCCCCCCTAGGAAGAAGAAAACATTTTGCACCCCCGGGCGACTGTAAATAGTATTATTTGTCTATAAAATTGTAATAAGTACACCTCTGCATAACACTGTATCCTTATTAACGTATAAGAAAATAAAAAAAGAAGTATGTAAAATACAAGGATTAAAAGCATAAAAATGAGCCACACTTACATCAGTTGTGGAGCAATGGCAATAAGGCATAGATGGATGAATGCCCCCTACAGGTCGCGTTGACGCGTTTCAAAGCATAATAAAAGCCTTTTCATCAGAACACTGACCTTTTTTGGCTGAATCGGCGGTGTCCCCTTTTATGTGTGTTCAACTCCTTTCTTTCAGGCGTTTTTCTGTACAGAGGACCGATTTCCGGGTCTAAAAGTCACACGGGCGGGTTTGGCCAATTAGGATAGAGCATCATTCAGGGTACTGCCTTCTAGTTTGTATACTTTTTCCTCCTCCATCCCCTGGTTACTATTTCTTTTCCCCTTTTCAGTTTTATTATCAGATTTTGTGTTTGTCCAACCTCCTCTCCTTGACCCCTGCTCTTTATGTTCTTTCTGTGCTTCAGCTCTTGTTTTCTCACCTGGTGATGCTGGGGATGTATATTTGCGACTCTGCCTTGATGACATGCCGGCGTCCTGCTCTCTCTCCTCTGTGAGTGGCACTAGGAACCGGCGTATTGATTCCTGTATGTCTCCACGGGTCCTCTGCATGTGTCACGTGCGTTGGCGGTCACGTGGTCCTCCGCGTCGGGTTGCTACTGGGGCTGCGCTGGGACAATCTCCAGTGATCGCGCCGCGCTGCTCCCTCTCTCCAGCCGTAGAGTTGCTAGGCAACCGACGCCGTGTGGGACGCCGCTTTTGAGTGAGTCGGATAATCCGATCTGGACATCCAATATGACAGTGTTTGCCGAGGTCAAACGAGCCCCCCTTTACGGAGCCTCGCGCCCCCCCACTATTTGAGAAGCACTGCTCTAGCTCAACTAAGGCCCCAGTTCCAGCTGAAATAAAAAAAAAACAGCCCCTTGGCATGATGCTGCCACCACCATGCTTCACTGTGGGTATGATGTTCTTTTGGTGATGTGCAGTGTTGTTTTTGCACCAAACATATCTTTTGGAATTATGGCCAAAAAGTTCAACCTTGGTTTCATCAGACCATAACACCTTTCCCCACATGCTTTTGGGAGACTTCAGGTGTGTTTTTGCAAAATGTAGCCTGCTTGAATGTTTTTCTTCGAAAGAAAAGGCTTTCGTCTTGCCTCTCTACCCCATAGCCCAGACGTATAAAGAATACGGGAGATTGTTGTCACATGTACCACACAGCCAGTACTTGCCAGATATTCCTGCAGCTCCTTTAATGTTGCTGTAGGCCTCTTGGTAGCCTCCCAGACCAGTTTTCTTTTCGTCTTTTCATCAATTTTGATTGGTAATATCACTGTTCTGCCATATTTTCTCCACTTGATGATGACTGTCTTCACTGTGTTCCATGATATATCTAATGCATTGGAAATTCTTTTGTCCCCTTCTCCTGACTGATACCTTTTAACAATGAGATCCCTCTGATGCTTTGGAAGCTCTCTGTGGACCATGGCTTTTGCTGTGGGATGCAACTAAGAAAATTTCAGGAAAGACCAACTAGAGCAGCTGAACTTTATTTGGGGTTAATCAGAGGCACTTTAAATGATGGCAGGTGTATGCTGACTCCTATTTAACAGGATTTTGAATGTGATTGCTTAATTCTGAACACAGCTACATCCCCAGTTATAGGAAGGTGTGCACCCTTATGCAACCACATTATTTTAGTTTTTGTTTTTTTTCTTCCGTTTGTTTTTCAATTGAGTGGTACAGTTTATAGGTCACATTAAAGGTTGAAAAAGTTCTGAAATTATTTATCTTTGTCTAATTTTTTTACATCACAGAAACCTGTCATTTTAACAGGGGTGTGTAGACTTTTTATATTCACTGTACCTGCTTCTACAAAATACTGATTAACGGGTTCTATATACCTGCTTCCACGAAATACTGATTGAGGGGTGCAATATACCTGCATCCACCAAATATTGATTGAGGCCTGCGATACAGTGGCTTCCACAAAATACTGATTGAGGGGTGCAATATACCTGCTTCCACCAAATATTGATTGAGGCCTGCGATATACCTGCTTCCACAAATACTGCTCTTCTTTAGGGACTTAGGCACAGGTACATTTTGAAAATGACAGGCAGAGGAAGAGGCAGGTCGTTCCACAGGGGTGGTAGTGGTCGGGCAGGTGCACCTGGCTGGAGCCTAAGTGGGAAGTTTGAGAAGTTGCATGCGATTATGTCAAAGGACGCACCAGAGTTGGTTGAGTGGCTCACTTAGACTTCCGCTTCTGCACTCTCCTCACCCTCTGTATCTGCACTTTTCTCACTCTCTGCTGTTTCCACCCCCAAAGACAACACCACCATCATAGCTCCTCCACTCTAGTCAGAGGAATTATTTTCCCATCAATTCACATACCTTACCAATGCACAGCCATTCTTGGCATCGGATGAGGAAGAGGAGGTAGCAACGGCCGCCACCCAGCGGTCTGACGACAGTACCCAGATCAGCCCGAGAAGGGTAGTCCCCGCTGTTGCTTTCTACTCCGAGATCTCTTATGTCAGTGGTGGTAAAGGTGACGATGATGATGTGTCGATGGACGTCTTATGTCGGTGCCCACAAGATAGGAAGAGGAGGGAAATTCAGAGGGAGAGACAGAGCAGCAGATAGGGAGGAGAAGGAGGAGAAGCAGGAAGAACTTGCAGTGCACAGGAGGCAAAAAGCAGACTGCAAATGTGTCTGGAACGAGCCATCCACCATGCACGTTCACATCTTGCGCTCCCAGGATGCCGACACATGGCTCCGCAGTGTAGGCTTTTTTTTAATGCGTCAGTTGTTGACAATAGTGTTGCCATCTGCAGCCTGTGCTGTAAACGCATAAGTCGCGGTAAGCCCAACACTCATCTAGGGATGACCGCCTTAAGGAGGCACCTGGCCTCCCATCACGGAGCCCAGTGGGAGAAATGCTGTCAGAACCCACAAAGCCACACTCCTAGTGCTCCAAGCCCTGCCTCTTCTCCTCCCATTTGTCCTCCACTCCATCTTCCACCATGCCGTCGTCGCTTTCATCTGGCAGAAGGCAGGCTTCTGTGGCCCAAATGTTCGAGCGTAAAAAGTTGATGATGCCTGATAACCCTCTTGCCCAACGACTGACCGCTGGCTTGTCGGAACTGCTAGCCCGCCAACTACTGCCATATAAACTGGTGGACTCGGAGGCCTTTAGAAATTTTGTGACCATTGGCACACCGCAATGGAAAGTCCCCGGAAGTAAATATTTCTCCCAGAAGGGCATCCCAGAGCTATATGGCCACGTTCAGCGGCAATTGAATATATCTCTGGCACACAGTGTCGGTGCCAAGATACATCTGACCACAGACTTGTGGTCTAGCAAACACGGGCAGGAAAGGTACATAACTTTTACTGGCCACTGGGTGAACCTTCTGACGACCGTCAAGCATATAACCCGTGGCACCCGTGTGGATTTGGTGTTACCACCACGGATTGAATGAAGGCCTGCCTCTTCTCCTCCTCCTCCATCCTCCGTCTCCTCCTCAGCTGACTCCTACTTTTTCCACTGCTACCGCCTCTTCCACTGCACCCCCCAAGCTCCCCAGAATCTATTTGACAAGCCAGGTGAGATGTTGCCATGCTGTACTGCGGCTGTTGTGCCTGGAAGCCAAGAGCCACACCGGTCCTGCACTGCTTTAGCTCTGCGGTTAAAGGCCGATCAGTGGCTAACCCCGCTCAATTTGACAGTTGGAAAAGTGGTGTGTGACAATGGTGCCAATCTGCTGAGCGCGCTGAAACAGGGCAAAATGACACACGTCCTGAACTTAGTCGTGCAGCGATTCGTTATTAAATACCCCGGGGTCAAGGACGTCTTGCGCGGCAGGCCAGGAAAATCTCTGGCCATTTTAGAAGATCTCACACGGCCATGGCTTCCCTTGCTGACGTTCAGCGGTGACACCACCTGCCCGTCAAACGTCTGATTTATGACAGCCCGACGCGCTGGAACTCCACCTTGTATATGCTTGATAGACTGCTCCAGCAGCAACGTGCCGTTAACGACTACCTGTACGAACTCTGCAGCACGACAGGTTCTGGGGAGCTTGGTTTCTTTTCACCGCACTAGTGGCTGCTCATGCGCGATGCATGCAGACTTTTGCGGCCATTTGATGAGATCACCAAACTGGTCAGTCGCAGCCAGGGCACCATCAGTGACATAGTACCTTACGCCTTCTTTCTGGAGCGTGCATTGCGTCGTGTCATTAATCAAGCCGTCGAGGAGGAGGAGCTGGAAGATGAGGAAGTCGCAATGCTGAATGAATTCCCAGGGGGGCCTACTCCATCTGAGACAAGTCCGCAGGATTCTGAAGAGGAGTCAGAGGAGGATGGTGGCTGGGGGGAGGAGGAGCAAGAAGAGCAGGCTTTGAGGGGGACTTAAACTTTTCGGGGATCCCTGGTGTTGTCCATGGTTCGGGGGATTGAGACCGAGCATGACATTCTCCTGGGTGATGGGCAGGAGCCAGGGCGCTCCACCGCTTCCAATTTAGTGCAAATAGGGGCCTTCATGCTCCAGTGCTTGAAGAGGGATAAAAAGCATAAAGGTTAAGGACCAGTACTGGGTGGCAACATACTTAGACCCCCGGTAAAAACACAAAATGGTGGACATGTTACCAGCATCACAGAGGGCTGTCAGAATTCAGCATTTCCAAGCCTTGCTGCAAACGATGCTGCATTCTGCTGTTGCGGGAGCTGGCAGAGAATTTCCACCCACAAAGAAACAGGTGCGGGTACCAATCCTACCAAGCCTGCAAAAAGAGGGCGGTCTGAAGATGTGTTGGTCACTTCGGATATGAAATCATTCTTGCAGCCAACCCATCGAGAGCCTCCCTCTGGATCCAGCCTCAGGGAACACCTAGACCATCCGGTTAACGGCCGATGTGGACGCTCTGAGAAGCGAGGAACCTCTGGACTACTGGGTGTGCAGGCTTGACCTGTGGACAGAGCTGGCACAATTTGCCATGGAACTCTTGGCTTGCCCCTTGAGTGTCCTGTTCGAAAGGATGTTCAGCACAGCAGGGGGGATCGTGACAGATAAGCATACTCGCCTAGCTCACGACAGTGTGGACTACCTCACATTTCTAAAAATGAATAAGGCATGGATCTTGGAGAAATTCAACACCTGTGACGACCACGTGTAATTGAATTTCCTCATGCCAGCCCACACATATCCGCCACCACCCAGACCAAAGAATGGTCCTTGTCTTATGTATATACAGCAGCATAAAAGGCCTTTTCTGCCAGGTGAATGCTTCATTTTTGGGGCCTCTACTCCAGTGGCTTACTGTAAAATTTTTATCCAGTGACTCCCTAATGTACCTTCAGACACATAATCACTAGTTCTTTTCTGTCAGGTGAATGCCTAATTTTTGGGGCCTATACTGGCCTACAGTAAAATCTTTAGCCGGTGACCGCCTATTGTACATCTAGCCACATCATCACAAGTTCTTTTCTGTCAGGTGAATGCCTAATTTTTGAGGCCTGTACTGGCCTACAGTAAAATTGTTATCCACTGACCGTCTAATATACAGTTGTGTTCAAAATAATAGCAGTGTTTAAAAAAGTGAATAAAGCTCAAAATCCTTCTAATAGCTGTTATTTCTATACACACAAATGCATTGGGAACACTACACATTCTATTCCATATCTAAAACATCAAGAAAAATATATCAAATTTGTGTTGTTCCTCTAAAAAAAATGAAGAAAAGTGAATATTAGACTGTTCCAAAAAATAGCAGTGTTTGTATTCTTCTTTACAAACTCAAACAATCACTATATAAACTGAAAAATGTTTGAAGATTTTGCTTTCCTTTGAATCACTTAACTAATATTTAGTTGTATAACCGCTGTTTCTGAGAACTGCTGTACATCTGTGTTGCATGGAGTCAACCAACTTCTGGCACCTGTGAACAGGTATTCCAGCCCAGGATGATTGGACTACATTCCACAGTTCTTCTCTATTTCTTGGTTTTGCCTCAGAAACTGCATTTTTGATGTCACCTCACAAGTTTTCTATTGGATTAAGATCCGGGGATTGGCTGACCACTCCATAACGTCATCTGGAACCAAGATGCTGCACGTTTACTGGTGTGTTTGGGGTCGTTGTCTTGTTGGAACACCGATTTCAAGGACATTTCCTCTTCAGCATAAGGCAGCATGACCTCTTCAAGTATTCTGATGTATTCAAACTGAACCATGATCCCTGGTATGCGATAAATAGGCCCAACACCTTAGTATGAGAAACATCCCCATATCATGATGCTTGTGCAACCATGTTTTACTGTCTTCACAGTGTACTGTGGCTTGAATTCAGTGTTTGGGGGTCATCTGACAAACTGTCTCTGGCCACTAGACCCAAAAAAGAACAATCTTACTTTCATCAGTCCACAAAATGTCTCTTTAGGCCAAGTCAATGTGCTCTTTAGCAAATTGTAACCTCTTCAGTACATGTCTTTTTTTCAACAGTGGGACTTTGCGGGGGCTTCTTGCAGATAGCTTGGCTTCACATAGGCCTCTTCTAATTGTAACAGTACTCACAGGTAACTTTAGACCTTCTTTGATCTTCCTGGAACTGATTGTTGGCTGAGTCCTTGCCATTTTGGCTATTCTTCTATCCATTCGAATGGTAGTTTTTCACTTTCTTCCACGTCTTTCAGGTTTTGGTTGCCATTTTAAAGCATTTGCGATCATTTTAGCTGAGCAGCCTATCATTTTCTGCACTTCTTTATATGTTTTCCCCTCTTCAATTAACTTTTTTAATCAAGGTACGCTGTTCTTCTGAAGAATGTCTGGAACGACCCATTTTCCTCAGAATTTCAGAGAGAAATACACTGTAACCAGCATGTACAACATTTGCTGCCTTCCTTCCTTAAATAAGGGCAATAATTGCACCTGTTTTTCAAAGAATGAATGACCTCACTAATTGAACTCCACACTGCTATTATTTTGAACATGTCCCTTTCAATAAGTGATTGAATTACAGAGAATCCGCAGCATGCATGTCATGACTGTTGGGTTTCTATTACTCTACTACACCTGCTAGTAAATTATTTGCCATGTAGAAATATCATTTCTACCAAAAACAGTGATTGATCAGGTTAGTGATGCCTGACTGCTATTATATTGAACACAACTGTACCTCCAGCTACATAATCACTTGTTCTTTTCTGTCAGGTGAATGCCTCATTTTTGGGGCCTGTACTGGCCTACAATAACATTGTTATCCACTGACCGTCTAATATACCTCTAGAAACATAATCACTTGTTCTTTTCTGTCCGGTGAATGCCTAATGTTTGGGGCCTGCACTCCACTGGCTTACAGTAAAATTGTTATCCACTGACCACCTCATGTACCTCCAGCCACATAATCACTTGTTCTTTTCTGTCAGATGAATGCCTAATTTTTGGGGCCTGTACTCCCGTGGCCTAAAATAAAATATGTCTAGGCTCCAGCAGGGCACATTTTTGAGAGTTTCCTTTTAAGATGCATAAAAATGGCCCCTGATTAAAATACATATTTTTTATGGGAATTTTTGTCATTGATCCCCCTCTAGTATGTCACTGTCCATGTTGTGGGACTATTTGTGCACTTCTAGTAAGTATTTGGTGGCTGCAAATATGACATGAAGATTTTTCAGGTTCGCCTGCCATTAAAGTGAATGGGGCCCGCAGCGAACGCGCAGTTCGCGAACATTTGATCGTTCGTCCATCCGTTTGATGTTCGTCCATCACTAATGCTCTTTACATCTCTGTGATCTTTTTACTATAAAATCAAAGTGAGATAAAATTTTCACTGTGATTTTGTAGTAAAAAGGTCACAGAGAGGCAAAGAGTATTACCAATCATGTTAATGCTCCGTGCATCCGCTCGTGTGAAAGAACCCTTACATGTTATCTGGAGTAGGTGTAAGGGCTCAGCGTCTTTGATAACAAAAAAGGGTGGCAAAAGAGAGTGACATATATTATGTTCACACGGAGGCCCAGATTTACTAAAGATGGTTAATCTGAGAGCAGCTGTCTAGACCTGATTTATCAGGCTGAATAGACAAAATGAGGGACATTTACTATGGCATTTATGCCACTTTTGTGGCCTAAAAAGTTGCAGATTATGGCGTACACCATATGTGCACCATAATTAGCGATTTTTTAAGTTTCTTGCCACTTTTGTAAAGTGGATATAAAAGGGGTGTGGCTTATCATTAGGGGAGGGGCTTATAGTGGCCTGCCAGATTACTTAGATTAGATTACTTACTCAAGAAATTTGCGTAAGTTATAGCTGAAGCATAGCTTGTCCGCTGGCTGGCATAGGCTTCAGTTTCTGAGGCACAAACTGCCAGAAATGTGCCTAATTTATTAAGCATTCACTTATTTTCCAATCAAGCCCCACTTCTTTCTGAGCAAGTCAGAAGTGTAGAAATCCGAGCTGCACTAAATTACAATAATTTTTTGCCACTATTTAGACAGATGCTAGGGGCAGACACATTAGTACATCTGAACCTAACAAGAAAAAGGCCTCACTTATAATGTCATGATCTAGGGCAAACAAGAAAACAACCATATAAACCTAAAGTGTTGTCTGACAAACAACTAATGAATGCCCAATATATTAAAAATATATTTTTTATTTCATAATAATAATAAACAATTCATGATTATTGAGATATTTAAGGCTACTTTCACACTAGCGTTCGGGGGTTCCGCTTGTGAGCTCCGTTTGAAGGGGCTCACAAGCGTCTCCGAACGCATCCGTACTGCCCTAATGCATTCTGAGTGGACGCTGATCCGCTCAGAATGCATCAGTCTGGCAGCGTTCAGCCTCCGCTCCGTCCAGACTTACAATGTAAGTCAATGGGGACGGATCCGTTTGAAGTTGACACAATATGGCTCAATTTTCAAACGGATCCGTCCCCCATTGACTCTCAATGTAAAGTCTGGACGGATCCGTCTGAAGCTACTTTCACACTTAGAATTTTTTCTAAGCTATAATGCAGACGGATCCGTTCTGAACGGATCCAAGCGTCTGCATTATAGGAGCGGATCCGTCTGTGCAGACACCAGACGGATCCGCTCTGAACGCAAGTGTGAAAGTAGCCTAAGATAACAAAAAAAGGTTTGAAGAATCAGCAGAAAACCCCGGATGCCGCAGTCCCCCGGCCTGTGTCTCTGTAACCCGCCAAGAGATAGAACACACGTCAGGTGTGTAAATGTTACACAGTATGGTGATTCACAGGAAAAGTGGTGTAGAATACAAACCAGTAAAAAATAATGACTGTAATAATCACCATAGTGCATATAGCCACTAGATGGGTCTCAAACACTGGATCCTAATGTTACACAGATGGAAACATAGACAGGAAATAATATCCATATGGGACACTCAGAATAGATGAGGCCCCATATACCAGACCTTCAAATGAATGCTGTAAGCAAAACTTAGCTTCCTGACGAAGCTGAGGCGAAACGCGTGTCGAGGTTTTTTGCCTGTCCTGTGCCTGCTGTTTCTGCCCTCCATCATGTCTCAAGGTATGTTGTGATTTTTCCACCTGATATCCACGGATGAGTTTTGCTTACACATAACTGCACAGTTATCAATATAATATAATGCACATATCTACAGTATATATACAGTATGTAGGAATGTTTCAAGTTCGGCCACTCATATCATTTCATAGATAGACGTTTTTGTGGTGAACAATCGTGTATCTTGTATAGTGGTTGTCTGCTCACTACAGTACTATATTATGGTAGTAATAACATGGATTTTTGTGTTTTTATGCACTGTATATTATTTTATATATACAATATTTATATTGCATATATTTAGATATATATACAAA
Source organism: Bufo bufo (assembly GCF_905171765.1). Lineage (NCBI taxonomy): Eukaryota > Metazoa > Chordata > Amphibia > Anura > Bufonidae > Bufo > Bufo bufo. Next base: position 79,217,311 of record NC_053389.1, read on the forward strand.
AGGGTAGACACGGTACTTTCTTGTTTAATGTGGTTTGTCCCTAGTAATAGTGCCAACATACTGTACAATAAAAGATGGATACTTTACTGTACTTTCAGTGAGTCCGCGATCCCGAGATGTGTATGTGGTTGTATAGGGTTGTCCCCTCCCCCTTCCACTGCAGCATTGGCGCCCCCAGCATGGCATGTGCACACCTGCTTGTTATAGCAATATTTCATTGATTACAAAAATTGATGTATAAAAATGTATCATTAATTAATAAAAATAAAAATATTAGAGAGTGGATATATATGTACAATAATATGTACTAATTAATAACTTTTGCCCCCCTACACTAGACACTTTCTTACCACATGTAGCATTTTCTTTCATGACATGAGCGCACCTTCCTCTGTTAATCATTGCCGCAGCACACATACAACAGGCGCTCAGTGCGATCCTGCTATGTAGTTAGGATTGCGGTCTCTTACAGCATTACCATCTGGAGTCCCCATCGAAATCTCTCCCCGCCTGAACCCACGATATCACCATCTCCCAAGATCCAGAGTCCCAATGTTAACGCCTTAGCTGAATTGACTATTAAATAAAGTAACAGTTTATTAATATTATTATAGACACACAGCGGGACCGCGCTCCTCCTGCTGCCACATCGCGCTTGTCACCGGCGCATACCGCCAGCATACAGCTCTTCTATAATTGAAATAAAGACAAGTTAAATATTTTCGTTACCTATACATGCCTATGTATATATAGTACACCTTCTCTCCGCAGATTTAGTGTAGATATTCCTGCAATTAAGATATAGATCTTCTCTCTATCACATAATTAAGATATCGGGGATATCTACACTAAAGCTGGGGAGACTATATTACCGGACTAAGGATCGGAGAGACTCATACTCTGGCTCAATGGAGAAATTCACAACTATATATGGAACATTAAGATATACAGGGATTGATGATATATACCGGGACTTACAGATTGAATATAGGGCTGTGATTACATATAGCAAAGTGTATTGTGTAGTGTAATTACCTACTTTAGATTAACACTGCCATCTACTGGCTTTGTTATGTATTGCAGCTGCAGTGTTTGTTTCGTTCATAGCGAAGGATGAGAACTCGCGCTTCAGTAGTAACGTTATGCGAAAAAAAGGAGCGTTAGCGATGATACAACTGTATTCGTCAACTTCGCTAATTCTAGAAATTCAGACAGCTGTGTTTAATTCGCTATGCGATTATATTACTTAGCTTTTTTTTTATAAATTGAATAATTATAATAATTATCAAGTATTATAATTATTCTATTTATTAAAAAAAAAAGCTAAGTAATATAATCGCATAGCGAATTAAACACAGCTGTCTCTATAGTCAACTTTCCTATTTGATTGCTAGAATTAGCGAAGTTGATGAATATGGAGCAAAAACGAAGATGGAGAATACTTCGTTATCTTGGTTTTGAGGAATATGACGAATACATTCGTCATCTTCGCTAATTCTACCAAGCCAACCATAGTAAATCAGGTCTAAGTTCAAATCGCAATGCGATTAATTCAAGTTATAATAATCACATTGCAATTACAACTTAGAGCAGGGTTTCTAATGGGTCAGCTTGCTAGAATTAACGAAGTTAACGAATATGGAATATAACTTGAATTAATCGCATTGCGATTTCAACTTAGACCTGGTTTACTATGGTTGGCTTGGTAGAATTAGCGAATATGTTGAATGTATTCGTCATATTCCACAAAACGAAGATAACAAAGTATTCTCCATCTTCGTTTTAGCTACCTATTCGTCAACTTTGCTAATTCTAGCAATCAAATAGGAAGGTTGACTATAGAGACAGCTGTGTTTAATACGCTATGCGATTATATTACTTTGCTTTTTTTATTTAATAAATAGAATAATTATAATAATTATCAAGTATTATAATTATTCTATTTATAAAAAAAAAAACTAAGTAATATAATAGCATAGCGAATTAAACACAGCTGTCTCTATAGTCAACTTTCCTATTTGATTTCTAGAATTAGCGAAGTTGACAAATAGGTAGCTAAAACGAAGATGGAGAATACTTCGTTATCTTCGTTTTGAGGAATATGACGAATACATTCGTCATATTCACTAATTCTACCAAGCCAACCATAGTAAACCAGGTCTAAGTTGAAATCGCAATGCGATTAATTCAAGTTATATTAATCGCATTGCGATTTCAACGTAATTCTCAAATCCGACAGTACATTCTAGTATGGAGACGTTCCCATGGTGATGGGGACGCTCCATGAGCACGGAAGTCGGCAGAAGCGGCAACGGGCACTGACTTGAGCAGCCAGGAATCCTAAGGACAGGTAAGAACTACTTTTGGAAAGTGGGAAAGAAAAAAATATAACAATAAAAATTTTTGAAAAAAGAATATTCGAAATAGCGAATTTATAGCACTATATTCGAAATATTAGCGAATTAGCGAAGTGCCGATATTCGCGAAAAAAAAAATCGATATTCGAATATTCACGCTCAACACTAGCGCTAGGGACAGTGGTAGAAAATATTTAAAAACTTTTATTTTGCTGTATAGAAGTTCAGGGAAAGGATAGGGAGGAATCATTCCACAGTATTGAAGCAGAACAGGGTTCAGTAGGGGAGTTTACAGCCTGGGTAATAGCAACAATCCTATTACACCTTGCTGCACTGACTGCGGATCCAAATTGCCATTATACAGCTTTGTAATTCCAGCAAACCGGTCTTGTTATTGGGGTGCAAGTGCTGTTTGATACAGCAATTAACAGGTTTTATTACAAGGAAATATTTCTATGTCTTATTTGTCCTTGTGCGGTGCAGTTATATGTTCTAAAGAATTTTTTTGGCTTGTATTAGTGGGAAAAAAGGGCTTATGTGTGGTGAAGTGAGAAAATTACAGCCCTTTTTGGCGTGTATTAGTGGCATAAAAATATATATTATTTGCCGTTCAGCGGTGCAGTTATACTTTGTAAAACCTTTTGTGACGTGTACTGTATAAGTGGAAAAAAATAAGGGCCTATTTGCCGTTCAGCGGTGCAGTTATATGTTCTAAAGCCCTTTTTGGTGTGTATTAGTGGCAAAAAAATGTATATTATTTGCCGTTCAGCAGTGTAGTTATATGTTCTAAAGCGTTTGGTGCAAAAAAAAATGGCTTATTAGCCATTGTGTGGTGAAGTAAGAACATTTTGGGGTGTTTTAATTTCCTTTTTATTTATTTATTTGATCTAACAGTATGTCAGACAGAGAAGTGCCAGGCCCTGCACAGGGGAGTGGGAGAGGCCTAAATGTTTCTGGCGCAGGAAAGGTCACAGCAGAGTAAGATGGCGTGGCAGCAGGAGTTGCAGCAAGAGACCTGAGCTCCTGGTGTCATCTAGCGGTCGTGTCTTGACCAAAAACCCAGCGGTTCTTGAATGGTTGACTCGGTCTCCACTTCGCTCCAAAACACCCAAACAAGTCGGTGTGTTCGTCAGACACAACCCTTAGTTGGCATGGCCCGGGAGCAGGCCCTGTGCCCTCACCTGTCCTCAACCTGCCTCTGTCCTTTTCTGTTCCCTCAGCCAGAGAAGTATTATATACTGTGGGCTCAGCTCCACTATACAGCGAGGACGAACCACTAGAGGACAGTCAGCAGCTACTGGCCAGCCAAGATGTGGAGGAGACATCCGCCGCTTCCTCGGGCGCTTCTTCTGACCTTCTCCTCTCCTTATCCTGTCTATGTAACAGCTATAAGGCCTGCATGAGAGGGTCCCTATTTTGCATCAGAATTGGCTTATGATTTGGTAGCCAAAAGCAGGAGTGGGTACAAAACACAGAAGACATGCAAATATTCCATTATCGTGTCATCTCTGCTTTGGATCCACTCCTAGTTTTTTTTTGGCTTTAGCAATACTGATGGATTACTGACCAAATGCTGACCGAGTAAAGGCGGATGCTCCACAGACAGGACCCTTTTTTGGGGGGTTATTGTTCTGACAGATCAGAGGAAGGGCAAAATAATCAGTGAAGTCAACACAAACTTACTGCTGACACCCTCTCCACTCTGTCGGGGGGCTCTACTTGTATAAGCGTTTAATAGAACAGGTTCTGTAGACATTTATGTGGAATCAGCTGCTGACGGTGTAAAAGGAGTGCGCTTCTTGATGTTAACATTGACCTGTAAGGCTGAGTTCACACTTGCGTTATTTGGTCAGTTTTTGCCCCGTAACTGTCCAAATAAGTGAAGTGTGCAGTGATTCTAAGAGCAGCGCCTGTCATCTTCATGTCTTACTTACAGTATTATTTCACTACCACAGAAGACTCCCTATGCGTGTTACTGCAAGGCACAGTGTTCTACACCAATATAAAGGCTCTCTGCAGCCAGGAAATAGCCGTTCTTTAACGTGATTTGCCACGAATAAATTTGGATCGAACCGATTTTTGAAATTCGCTCATCTCTAGTGGCCAGTAAGGTGCATTAGCTGTCCTTTTTCCACTGTCCCTTGTTGCATCAGGGTGAGTGCCTGCTCTAAGATAAATATCAGTGGGATGACACTGTAGATGCTGCAGTTGTCCTTACAGACATCTGGTGTCCTCTTCAAAGGGCCTGAGTATGATACAGGTATCTCTTATTTGCAGCCACTGCCTACCTGACTTTGAAACAACACATGCTCCCTGTTGAGGAGGTCTAGTGCATGTCGAAATCATTCATAGTTTTATGCTGCTGGTACAGCTGGACTAAAATATTTAAGGTGGAATCCCAGCGAGTTGGAACTTCGTTGATCAAGTGGTGCAATAGCAAGCAATTCTGTCACTGCAAATTCGGGAGGGCACGCCTTGCAACATATGAATGGCTGAAATTCGAGCATATTCTCTTGAACATGGCAAAATCCCTCTTCAAGTCACTATACGTTTTCAAACAACTAGATTTATCACATGCACCTTGCAGGGAGCATGTGTTATTTTCCCCAAAAGCAGTGCTGCTATTGCTGCTGACTACTTTTGCAACATCCTGGAGTATGTCACTAAACTCTTTCTCCCTGCTATAACATGTCAGGTGCATATGTATTGTCATCTTGTGTTTGTCTAACATTGCATTTTCCATTATATGTATTTTCTATGCCTGTTATATACATATTTGCTGTAATTCCAAATGTACACCAGCAGGTGGCAGCAATGTGTTTAGTTCAGTTTAGTATAGCTAGACTGGAATAGTTCATTCCAGTGTTTAGCTCCCCCTCTTCTAGGAGCAGAAGTGAGCTGGTCCCACACCCTGCAGCAAGGGAGGGAAGAAACCAGTTAGATCCAGTGTGTACCAGCCACCCCTGCTGGGGAAGGCTGTGTTGGTAGGAGCTCCCAGTTACATGGATCCCAACCAAGGATCCAGACCTCGGCTGAGGCCCAAAGATCCTCTTCCCAGCCTGAGTCCTCTACCTCAGTGCTGGTTGACAAGCATGCAGCCACCTCCAGATCTCCAGGAAGCCATTCCCTGCGAGCAGAACTGTGACTGTTTAATCCAAAGTCCAGGAGAAGCCAAATTCCTCCTCAGCTAGTCAGGCCCATATCAAGCAGAAGACAGACAGAGCAGAAGATAGATACCTGCCAGATTCTCCAGGCATATAGTATAGGAGCAGAAGAGGCATTAACCCCTGTCATACATTGCCAATACCTGCTGGGACCTAAAGACTATTGCTGTATCTTGTACGGATTCAAAGCGGCATTAAGTAAAGACAAGTTGGATTATATCACCCGTCTGGATCTCATTTACTATTACCCAAGTTCCTCAGTTGCTCCTATTAACAACAGAATGTCCACGGAGGAGAATGTGGAGGAGGCAGATAAGCGCATGGTGTGGGACCAGACCAATACAAATGTGGAGGTCAATAAGACCTGGGCTGGCCTTGTTGCTTCAGTGCTGCCTTGCCACTGCTGTAAAAAACATTCACTCAGTGGGCCATGAAAGACATATACTGTCCCTGCTCGTAACAGCTGCTCCAGGTGTCCACGGTCGTTGCACTCTGCCACACAGCAAGAATTGAAAGGAGCGGCCCACATTCTCCGCCGTACAAAGCAGGGATGGCTTATTGGGAGAAATAATGATGGCTAGGTATCTTCCAGTGAGGCTGAGCACACACCATTAGCTCCCTGAAAGCAGCAGACTCAACTATATGGTACGGCAGCAACTGCACCGCCAGCAACTTGGTCAAGTGGGAGTTAAGCTTATACACCAGCACACCAAACTTTATTGGTACATTTTACATATGATATAATAAAATTGGAGCTTCAACCCCTGTAAATCTCTCAAGGCTATAAGGGAGTCCCTAGCGAGTGTGAATGCAATTGAAATTATGTTACATCTCCATCCACAGTCTGTGCTATTCCACTGTACTTGCAATACATAAGGAACACCATCATCAAATAACAGCACAGTCAGTGTCTTTTTTTCTTTCCTCACCCACTGTCCGTATCCACAGTGTGTTCTTAAGATCCATCTGACCTGGCACCTCTCGTCAGCTAGATGACTACTAAAAACTGCCAAAGGACAAAAACTCTCACTGAAGTATAAGAAGCTCTACTCTGTTAGTCAGATAAACTACTTATTATATCAACAGTCCTGCTCAACGCGTTTCCTTATCAAGGATTAGAGGTATAATGATAAATCATCAGGATTATTAGGCAATTAGGCTGCAGCTGATACTTAACCAGCAGCAGCCTAAATCTTATAGTGCTTGCCACCTGTATTCATAGGTGGTCACTTAAGTACATGAGCTGCAATGCGGCCCTTTACATTGTTGGCAGTGAACGAGAAAGAGAAAGAAAGAGATAGAAACTGATGGTGTGCGGCCAGCTATAGCATCTGGCGCTGTACCAGCTGTGAACAACCACTGCGTCACTGGATATTTATGAAAGAAGGCCCATTCATTGGGGGTCATCAGTGGAGAGCAAACCAGGGACATAGGCACATCCAAGCACCTGGTGACGCCTTGGCACTAGTCTACTAGTATAACCCCTAATGGGAGCGAGAAATCGGGGGGGGGGGGGGGGGGGGGGGATTACAAAGTGGCTAGAGCAATACTCTATCAAGTAAGAGCACAGTGAACAGTAGCAGGGGACCCACTTCCAAAGTATGTAGTGGCTAATATTGCACACATTGTAACCATGAGCTTTATATCAATCAAAAGTACATAACATTACATCCCTCTTAGCCCATATGTCCAGGCCTAAATATAATAGGAAAGAGCATTAGGATAATCGTCTCCAAGTCCATAGAGAATAAACAAGGATAGACAAGTCCATAGATTAGTAGGGAATAATGACCACAGGCCTACATGAATGCAGTATTTAATAGGAGGAAGAACACTTAGTTGGATGTACTGGGTAAGATACAATTAATTACAGATCCCTAACCTGATAAGGGGTCAGTATTCTCTAAATATTGAGATGGTATAGGAACCATTCCTATGATCATCTAGGCCGTGTAACTGATGTAAAACAAGACAGGAGTCCCAAGGATAGTCAGGAATCCCAGGAATATTCAAAAGTCACAAGGTAAGTGTGATAAAAAGAATAAACCATCAAACTTCAGATAATCTGTTATGCAAACCAGTCAGGAAGCAAAGGATGTAGATATTTCTCCACAGATCAAAAATGGAGAAACGCCTAACAAGAATAATACAGACTATTTCTCTCACAGATTTGTACAGTAATTCCCCCTCTTTACCTTAGTGTGCTTTTGCTCTCCCATTAGGGGTCTTACAGTAGACTAGTGCCAATGCGTCAACAGGGGCATGTGCTTGGATGCACCTACGCCCCCGGTTTGTTCATCGATGATCATGCCCTCAGTGGGCGGGCTCTTTCTTATAAATATCCTGCGACGGAGCAGTTGTTCACGGCCGTCACAGCGCCGAATGCTATACGGTGTCATGCAAAACTTTGGGCAAGTTGAAGATGAAATGATCTCCAAAAGGCATAAAGTTAAAAGGAACGTGTCATTTGTAAATTACCAATTTTTTTTATCACGTTTTTATGGTTAACATATTTTTTAAGAATTTTTGATGATATTATTTTTAATTTTCCAGGTCAACATCTATTTAAACAAAAACCATAAAATCCTGCAGTTTTCCACTGGCCACTAAGCCTAATAATAGGCGCCACTTTTTGGTCTGTACAGATCACTTTACTGCAGTTATATATTATTCTAAACCTGCGTGTAATGTTAAGGAGATAAGACAGGATCCACCATTGACAATAGGTGATTGTCAAAGCTTATCTATTCTTTGCTTGTACAATGACCTCTGCACACATCACAGAGCATGCTAAGGAAACTCTCCTATAGAAGCCAATGAGTTCCCCTCCTGACCATGGTGTCTATGACCCATGTGGCTGCCGTAAAGACATTTTTTAAATGTTGTGTAAATGCTGTTAAGAACAGCTCAGGCACGTATGATGTCTGAGATGGCAGGTAACAGATGTGCGGTGCAGAGTGGAGGGAAGGGGAGTACCCTTCCACTAGGGAGAGGGAGGAGTGGTGACCCCTAGCTCGTCTGACACTGGCACCTTACTGCCCTGACGTCCCTAGACGGGCTGCTAACCCGTATGCCAATCACGTTCCTCGTCCCTGGCTTACCCTGAAATAAGCCCTAGGTAGTGAGTAGGGCGGTGGAAGCACTAGTCCTCACCACTGACACCTAGGGTAACAACAGGGAAAGGACAAACAACACAAACACCATAAACAAGCCACGAAGGGAGACAACAACAGAAGTGAAACGGAGATCCAACCGCTCCAGTTCCAACGGCTCCACAGCGAGAGTTGTCAACCTGAGGTCAGAATAGAAGATCTGGAAGGAAGGTCTATATCTGGCAACAAGGGAAGCAGAAAGGGAGAATATATAGTAGCTGGGAGTGGCTGACAGAAAACAGCTGAAAGGAAAAGCTACAGATTCCTAAATGGCACAAAAAGGATCGAAAACCTAAGGATACTTTCACACTTGCGTTGTGAGGATCCGGCAGGCAGTTCCACTTCCGGAACTGCCTGCCGGATCCAGAAATCCGTATGCAAACGGATATCATTTGTAGACAGATCCGGATCCGTCTGACAAATGCATTTAAATTTCGGATCCGTCTCTCCATTGTTATCCAGAAAAACGGATCCGTTATTTATTTCTTTCGCATTTTTAAAGGTCTGCGCATTAATACATTTCAATGAAAATGAATGCCGGCATGTGTTCCGGAATTTTGGCCAGAGAAAATACCGCAGCATGCTGCGGTATTTTCTCCGGCCAAAAACAGAAAGAGGGACTGGACTGAAGACATCCTGAACGGAATGCTTTCCATTCAGAATGCATTAGAAAAAAACGGAAGTGTTTTTTTTCCGGTATTGAGCCCCTGTGACGGAACTCAATACCGGAAAAAAATAAAGTTAGTGTGAAAGTACCCTAAGCAGGAAAACCTGGAAAAACTGGATCTTGAGAAAATGAGCGCGTAGCCACCCGCTGTGACCTTCTGACCCCAGGCACAACAGGGTCAGCGATAGGTCGTGATACCTTCGTGACAGCACCTGTAATCAGAAAATAAATACATATTAGAGAAAAAGGATAACTGGCAGATAACTTTTTTGGTGTCACATTTCCTTTTCAACATTTTAAGCAGTATCAGTGTATTATTTTGGTTTTGAAAAAAGGATAGGGGTACTTTAAGTATAAGAACCTAAGGAGATTTGAGAGCTCACATAATTTTGAGGTCTCAGACCTTAAAGGGAACCTGTCACCGGGATTTTATGTATAGAGCTGAGGACATGGGTTGCTAGATGGTCGCTAGCAAATCCGCAATCCCCATAGCTCTCCCGCCTAGACTACTGCAACATTCTCCTCTGTGGCCTTCCATCTAGCACTCTCGCACCCCTCCAATCTATCCTCAACTCTGCTGCCCGACTAATCCACCTCTCACCCTATTACTTCTCTGACAATGTGGTCAATAAATGCCTGCGCCAGCGTCTTAGCATTGGGCAAACCAGGAAAAGGGATGAAATGCACCATTTTGCTAAAACGGTCCACCACCACCAGAATCACAGTCTTCCCCGAGGAACGAGGCAAGTCCGTTATGAAGTCCATGGACAGATGTGTCCAAGGACGGGAAGGAATGGGTAAGGGAAGGAGAGGACCTGATGGCCGTGAATGAGGGACTTTGGCACGAGCGCAAGTCTCGCAAGCTGCCACAAAACCCTCAACCGACTTACGAAGCGCAGGCCACCAGAATCTCCGAGCGATGAGATCCAGTGTGGCTCTTGCCCCCGGGTGCCCAGCAAGGACCGTATCGTGGTGTTCCTTAAAAATCTTGTGTCTCAAAGCGAGAGGCACAAACAACCTCCCAGGAGGACAAAGATCAGGAGCCTCTGACTGGGCTGCCTGCACCTCTGCCTCCAATTCAGGAAAAAGAGCAGAGACCACCACACCTTCAGCCAAAATGGGACCCGGGTCTTCAAAATTCCCACCTCCCGGAAAACAACGTGACAGGGCATCTGCCTTCACATTCTTAACCCCAGGGCGGAACGTGACAACAAAATTAAACCTTGAAAAGAACAAAGACCATCTGGCCTGTCTCGGGTTCAGACGCTTGGCTGACTCCAAGTAGGCCAGATTTTTATGGTCAGTAAACACGGTAATAGGGTGTCTGGCTCCCTCTAGCCAATGGCGCCATTCCTCAAAAGCCAACTTGATGGCCAACAATTCCCTATCTCCCACATCATAATTTCTCTCTGCGGAGGAGAGTTTCTTCGAGAAAAAGGCACATGGTTGCCATTTGGCAGGAGAAAAAACCCTGAGACAAGACCGCACCCACCCCTACCTCAGAAGCATCAACCTCAACTATGAAGGGTAACGAAATATCAGGTTGTACCAGGATGGGAGCGGAAGCAAAACTCTCCTTGATATTAGAAAAGGCCTTACGCGCCTCTACCGACCAGGAAGAAAAATCTACCCCCTTTCTGGTCATATCAGTGAGTGGTTTAACAACAGAGGAATAATTCAAAATAAATTTCCTGTAATAATTGGCAAAGCCCAAAAAACGCATCAGCGCCTTCTGATTCTCAGGAAGCTCCCACTCAAGCACAGCGCGGACCTTCTCGGGGTCCATGCGAAAACCAGAAGCGGAGAGAAGAAACCCCAGAAATTGAATTTCTGGAACCGCAAACACACATTTTTCCAGTTTCGCGTATAATTTATTCTCCCGCAGGATGAGCAAGACCTGACGTAAGTGTTCCTTATGAGTCTTGAAATCAGGAGAAAAAATCAAAATATCATCCAAATACACTAATACAAATTTTCCCATTAAATGATAAAAAATGCTGTTCACGAAATGCTGAAAAACGGCTGGGGCATTCATCAAACCAAAAGGCATAACCAAATTCTCAAAATGGCCCTCAGGGGTATTGAAAGCCGTCTTCCATTCGTCTCCTTCTCTGACCCTGACTAGGTTGTATGCCCCTCTTAGGTCTAATTTGGAAAAGATTTTAGCCCCAACAACCTGGTTAAACAGGTCCGGGATCAGAGGAAGCGGATAAGGGTCACGAATAGTGATACTGTTCAGCTCCCTGAAATCCAGACAAGGTCTTAAAGAACCATCTTTTTTCTTAACCACCTCCGGACCGCCTAACGCAGGATCGCGTTCCGGAGGTGGCAGCGCTGCGCAGAGTCACGCATATATGCGTCATCTCGCGAGACGCGAGATTTCGCTAAAAGCCGGCCCGCGCATGCGCATCGCGGGCCGGCAAAAGTTAAAGAAGAAGTTCGTCACCAGCCTGCCAGCAACGATCATTGGCTGGCAGGCTGGCGATTTTTAAAAAATCCAATCACAAGCCATATAACAGATCATATTAGTAAATATGATCTGTTATATGGCTTCTCTGCTTCTCTGCTGGTCCTTTTCGTCGGTTGGATCCAGCAGAGAAGCAGACTGAACTGTGAGTAGCACCAAACACTTCACTGTAGCCCCTGATCACCCCCCTGCACCCCAATTAACCCTTTGATCACCCCTTTGATCGCCCCTGTCAATCACTAGTGAAAGACAAAAAGTGATCAGTGTAAACTGTCACTTTTTTTTTTCACTAGTATTGGCTGTTAGGTTTTAGGGATAGTTTAGGCCCCTTGGTTAGGTAGTTAGCGTCAGTTAGCGCCCACCCCACCGCACCGCAGTCACTTTTATTCGCTGATTAGCGTATCGCTAATCAGCATTTGTACTTTTATAGTATCTGTAAGTGATCAAAACTGATCACGGTCAGATCTATAATAGTATTAGTGTCACTTTAGTTCGCCCTCCACTCAAAACGCAGTGTTTGCCCGATCAGGCCTGATCGGTCGCCCACACGTGCGTTCACCCACGCCCGCCCCACCGCAGTGACAAAAAATTTATTTTTTTTGATCACTGCACATTCACTTTACACGCACTGCGGCGATAAAAAAATCAGTTTTGATATTTTTATCAACCGCAGCGGCCTCCGGTACTTCGCTAGCCTCCCCTTTGTAAGACAGGCTTGCTTTTTTTCTTGGGTAGTCTCAGGGAATACCCCTAAATTTAGTAGTCCAAAATGTCAAACAGGGGGTATTCTTCTGAAGAGGCCTACAGGATTCTGACCCAGTCGGATGAGGAGTGGGAACCCTCATCTGACGAATCTAGCGGGTCAGAATATGAACCTGTGGAAAGCAGTGGCTCTCTGACCCAAAGTTTGGACGAGAAGGTGGAGGTCCCTGGCAGCACCAGGCGTACCCGGCCCCATGTCGCTAGACCACAGGTTGCGCAGGATCCGCTTCAAGAGCAGCAGAGTGGGGCTGTCGCTGCCGGATCACGTGGTGAGGCATACACCAGCAGCGCAGCCCTTCCTGGACCTAGTACCAGCACTGCCGTACAACATGGTGAAGTAGCGAGCACCAGAAGGGCAGTTGAAGCTGGTACGGTGGCACGTGCAATAGTTACCCCGTCGCAGCCACCGCACAGACAGGCCCGTAGAGCCCCTAGAATCCCTGAGGTGCTGGCAAACCCTGATTGGCAGTCACCAACTTCAGCCGCACCAGTAGTTCCCCCTTTCACCGCCCAGTCTGGAGTTCGGGTTGAGACGGCTCAAATCGGTTCGGCCCTGGGATTTTTTGAGCTGTTCTTGACTGCGGAGCTCTTGGACTTAGTCGTGGCAGAGACAAACCGGTATGCCACACAATTTATAACCGCAAACCCGGGAAGCTATTATGCCCAGCCTTTCCGGTGGAAACCAGTCCAAGTTTCCGAACTTAAAATTTTTCTGGGGCTTCTCCTCAACATGGGCCTGACAAAAAAGCATGAATTGCGGTCATATTGGTCAACGCACCCGATTCATCACATGCCCATGTTCTCTGCTGCTATGTCCAGGACACGATTTGAGACCATCCTGCGTTTTCTGCATTTTAGCGACAACACCACCTCCCGTCCCAGAGGCCACCCTGCTTTTGACCAGCTCCACAAAATTCGGCCCCTCATAGACCATTTCAACCAGAAATTTGCAGATTTGTATACCCCTAAGCAAAACATCTGCGTAGACGAGTCCCTAATACATTTTACCGGGCGCCTTGGCTTCAAACAATACATCCCAAGCAAGCGTGCCCGGTATGGGGTCAAATTGTATAAGCACATTTCGGATCTATGAGGGAAAAGATCAGACCCTGGAGCCGGTCGGTTGCCCTGACTACCTGGGGAGCAGTGGGAAGACAGTCTGGGACTTGGTGTCACCCTTATTCGGCAAGGGGTACCATCTTTATGTGGACAATTTCTACACTAGTGTGGCCCTCTTTAGGCATTTGTTTCTAGAACGGATTTGCGCCTGTGGCACCGCGCGAACTAGTCGCGTGTGCTTCCCCCAACGGCTTGTAACCACCCGTCTTGCAAGGGGGGAGAGGGCTGCCTTGTGTAACGAAGAACTGCTCGCGGTGAAATGGAGAGACAAGCGTGACGTTTACATGCTCTCCTCCATTCACGCAGACACGACAATCCAAATTGAGCGAGCAACCCGTGTCATTGAAAAGCCCCTCTGTGTCCACGACTATAATGCGCTCATGGGAGGGGTGGACTTCAATGACCAGATGTTGTCTCCGTATTTAGTTTCCCGCAGAACCAGACGCTGGTATAAGAAGGTGTCTGTATATTTAATTCAATTGGCGCTGTATAATAGTTTTGCTCTCTACAGTAAGCCTGGGAGAACACGATCTTTCCTCAAATTCCAGGAAGAGATCATCGAGAACCTCCTTTACCCAGGAGGTTCCGTGGCCCCATCCACCAGTGTAGTTAGCCGTCTACACGAGCGACATTTCCCCAGTGTCGTTCCTGGTACCTCAACCCAACCGTCACCCCGAAAAAGATGTTGTGTCTGTAGCAGGAGTGGAATAAGGCGTGACACCCGCTATTTCTGTCCTGACTGTGCTGACCACCCTGCCCTATGCTATGGAGAGTGTTTCCGGAAGTACCACACACAGGTACACTTAGCATAGGGATTGCATCTCACAGGACAGGCACACAGGGCTATTAGGGCCCTTTTACTCTCAGCTGCTGCAAACCTCTCGTTTCACCTGGGATAAAGTGCATAACGTACTTTGCCACATCTTTGGGCGATTTGCGCTTTGCACATTGTCCCATGGGGAAGGAGAGGTTTGTTCTATAAAGGTAAAAAAAACTAAACAAAAAAAAAATTACCGGTAAGTAAAAAAGTTAAAAAAGTTTAAAAAAAAGTTAATATGTTCTGTTCTAAAGTTAATAAAGTTATTGCTTTGCGGCCTGGTTTTTTCTTTTTTGTTTTGTTTTTTTTTACCTTCCAGGTGGACCAACCGATCGACTAGCTGCAGCACTGATGTGCATTCGGACAGAAGCATTGCGCTGCTGTCAGATTACACGCAAGTCGGTGTATGCGGCGCTGCAAGACGAGATTTCTCCTCTGCAGTAAAAGATACGTTTGCCGAGGCATATGAGCTGAGGAGGTGGCGGTGTTCATATACTTTGGCAAACACTTTGTATATATAAAAAAAAAAATCCCGGCAATGATTTATTCATCCACATCGATTGATGTGAATGGAGAAATCGGGTTTGCCAGGGCATACGAGCTAAGTGGGTATGGATGTTGGGCTGAGCTCCTATGTCCTGGCAGACGCCTTTCCCCTCCTTTTTCTTTTTTTGGCAGAGATTTTTTCATCCACATTGATCGATGCGAATGAAGAAATCTGTGTCGTTCATTTTTTTCTTTCAGCCCAGAGGCTGAACGGAAAAAAAAAATCTCATTACCTGTATGCTCAATATAAGGAGAATAGCAGAAACTCCTAATGCTGGGCATACATGTAATGATTGCGGAGACCCTCAAATGCCAGGGCAGTACAAACACCCCACAAATAACACCATTTTGGAAAGAAGACACCCCAAGGTATTCGCTGAGGGGCATATTGAGTCCATGAAAGATTGAAATTTTTGTCCCAAGTTAGCGGAAAGGGAGACTTTGTGAGAACAAAATCTAAAAAATCAATTTCCGCTAACTTGTGCCAAATTTTTTTTTTTCTATGAACTCGCCATGCCCCTCATTGAATACCTTGGGGTGTCTTCTTTCCAAAATGGGGTCACATGTGGGGTATTTATACTGCCCTGGCATTTTAGGGGCCCCAAAGCGTGAGAAGAAGTCTGGTATCCAAATGTCTAAAAATGCCCTCCTAAAAGGAATTTGGGCACCTTTGCCCACCTAGGCTGCAAAAAAGTGTCACACATGTGGTATCTCCGTATTCAGGAGAAGTTGGGGAATGTGTTTTGGGGTGTCATTTTACATATACCCATGCTGGGTGAGATAAATATCTTGGTCAAATGCCAACTTTGTATAAAAAAATGGGAAAAGTTGTCTTTTGCCAAGATATTTCTCTCACCCAGCATGGGTATATGTAAAATGACACCACAAAACACATTCCCCAACTTCTCCTGAATACGGCGATACCACATGTGTGACACTTTTTTGCAGCCTAGGTGGGCAAAGGGGCCCACATTCCAAAGAGCACCTTTCGGATTTCACAGGTCATTTACCTACTTACCACACATTAGGGCCCCTGGAAAATGCCAGGGCAGTATAACTACCCAACAACTGACCCCATTTTGGAAAGATGACACCCCAAGGTATTCCGTGAGGGGCATGGCAAGTTCCTAGAATTTTTTATTTTTTGTCACAAGTTAGTGGAAAATGATGATTTTTTTATTTTATTTTTTTCATACAAAGTCTCATATTCCACTAACTTGTGACAAAAAATAAAAACTTCCATGAACTCACTATGCCCATCAGCGAATACCTTGGGGTCTCTTCTTTCCAAAATGGGGTCACTTGTGGGGTAGTTATACTGCCCTGGCATTCTAGGGGCCCAAATGTGTGGTAAGGAGTTTGAAATCAAATTCTGTAAAAAATGACCTGTGAAATCCGAAAGGTGTTCTTTGGAATATGGGCCCCTTTGCCCACCTAGGCTGCA
The DNA here is from genome assembly GCF_905171765.1 of Bufo bufo. Lineage (NCBI taxonomy): Eukaryota > Metazoa > Chordata > Amphibia > Anura > Bufonidae > Bufo > Bufo bufo. The sequence goes on from NC_053389.1 coordinate 79,233,806, forward strand.
AAAAAGTGTCACACATCTGGTATCTCTGTATTCAGGAGAAGTTGAGGAATGTGTTTTGGGGTGTCTTTTTACATATACCCATGCTGGGTGAGATAAATATCTTGGTCAAATGCCAACTTTGTATAAAAAAATGGGAAAAGTTGTCTTTTGCCAAGATATTTCTCTCACCCAGCATGGGTATATGTAAAATGACACCCCAAAACACATTCCCCAACTTCTCCTGAGTACGGAGATACCAGATGTGCGACACTTTTTTGCAGCCTAGGTGGGCAAAGGGGCCCATATTCCAAAGAGCACCTTTCGGATTTCGCAGGTCATTTTTTACAAAATTTGATTTCAAACTCCTTACCACACATTTGGGCCCCTAGAATGCCAGGGCAGTATAACTACCCCACAAGTGACCGCATTTTGGAAAGAAGAGACCCAAAGGTATTCGCTGATGGGCATAGTGAGTTCATGGAAGTTTTTATTTTTTGTCACAAGTTAGTGGAATATGAGACTTTGTATGAAAAAAAAAAAATCATCATTTTCCACTAACTTGTGACAAAAAAATCTAGGAACTCGCCATGCCCCTCACGGAATACCTTGGGGTGTCTTCTTTCCAAAATGGGGTCACTTGTGGGGTAGTTATACTGCCCTGGCATTCTAGGGGCCCAAATGTGTGGTAAGGAGTTTGAAATCAAATTCTGTAAAAAATGACCTGTGAAATCCGAAAGGTGCTCTTTGGAATATGGGCCCCTTTGCCCACCTAGGCTGCAAAAAAGTGTTACACATCTGGTATCTACGTACTCAGGAGAAGTTGGGGAATGTGTTTTGGGGTGTCATTTTACATATACCCATGCTGGGTGAGAGAAATATCTTGGCAAAAGACAACTTTTCCCATTTTTTTTATACAAAGTTGGCATTTGACCAAGATATTTATCTCACCCAGCATGGGTATATGTAAAAAGACACCCCAAAACACATTCCTCAACTTCTCCTGAATACAGAGATACCAGATGTGTGACACTTTTTTGCAGCCTAGGTGGGCAAAGGGGCCCATATTCCAAAGAGCACCTTTCGGATTTCACAGGTCATTTTTTACAGAATTTGAATTCAAACTCCTTACCACACATTTGGGCCCCTAGAATGCCAGGGCATTATAACTACCCCACAAGTGACCCCATTTTGGAAAGAAGAGACCCCAAGGTATTCGCTGATGGGCATAGTGAGTTCATGAAAGTTTTTATTTTTTGTCACAAGTTAGTGGAATATGAGACTTTGTAAGAAAAAAAAAAAAAAATAATAAAATCATCATTTTCCGCTAACTTGTGACAAAAAATAAAAACTTCTATGAACTCACTATGCCCATCAGCGAATACCTTAGGGTGTGTACTTTCCGAAATGGAGTCATTTGTGGGGTGTTTGTACTGTCTGGGCATTGTAGAACCTCAGGAAACATGACAGGTGCTCAGAAAGTCAGAGCTGCTTCAAAAAGCGGAAATTCACATTTTTGTACCATAGTTTGTAAACGCTATAACTTTTACCCAAACCATTTTTTTTTTACCCAAACATTTTTTTTTATCAAAGACATGTAGAACAATAAATTTATAGCAAAATTTATATATGGATGTCGTTTTTTTTGCAAAATTTTACAACTGAAAGTGAAAAATGTCATTTTTTTGCAAAAAAATCGTTAAATTTCGATTAATAACAAAAAAAGTAAAAATGTCAGCAGCAATGAAATACCACCAAATGAAAGCTCTATTAGTGAGAAGAAAAGGAGGTAAAATTCATTTGGGTGGTAAGTTGCATGACCGAGCAATAAACGGTGAAAATAGTGTAGGTCAGAAGTGTAAAAAGTGGCCTGGTCTTTCAGGGTGTTTAACCACTTCAGCCCCCAGTGCTTAAACACCCTGAAAGACCAGGCCACTTTTTACACTTCTGACCTACACTACTTTCACCGTTTATTGCTCGGTCATGCAACTTACCACCCAAATGAATTTTACCTCCTTTTCTTCTCACTAATAGAGCTTTCATTTGGTGGTATTTCATTGCTGCTGACATTTTTACTTTTTTTGTTATTAATCGAAATTTAACGATTTTTTTGCAAAAAAATGACATTTTTCACTTTCAGTTGTAAAATTTTGCAAAAAAAACGAGATCCATATAGAAATTTTGCTCTAAATTTATAGTTCTACATGTCTTTGATAAAAAAAAAATGTTTGGATAAAAAAAAAATGGTTTGGGTAAAAGTTATAGCGTTTACAAACTATAGTACAAAAATGTGAATTTCCGCTTTTTGAAGCAGCTCTGACTTTCTGAGCACCTGTCATGTTTCCTGAGGTTCTACAATGGCCAAACAGTACAAACACCCCACAAATGACCCCATTTCGGAAAGTACACACCCTAAGGTATTCGCTGATGGGCATAGTGAGTTCATAGAACTTTTTATTTTTTGTCACAAGTTAGCGGAACATGATGATTTTTTTTTTTATTTTTTTTTCTTACAAAGTCTCATATTCCACTAACTTGTGACAAAAAATAAAAACTTCTATGAACTCACTATGCCCATCACGAAATACCTTGGGGTCTCTTCTTTCCAAAATGGGGTCACTTGTGGGGTAGTTATACTGCCCTGGCATTCTAGGGGCCCAAATGTGTGGTAAGGAGTTTGAAATCAAATTCTGAAAAAAATGACCTGTCAAATCCGAAAGGTGCTCTTTGGAATATGGGCCCCTTTGCCCACCTAGGCTGCAAAAAAGTGTCACACATCTGGTATCTCCGTACTCAGGAGAAGGTGGGAAATGTGTTTTGGGGTGTCATTTTATATATACCCATGCTGGGTAAGAGAAATATCTTGGCAAAAGACAACTTTTCCCATTTTTTTATACAAAGTTGGCATTTGACCAAGATATTTATCTCACCCAGCATGGGTATATATAAAATGACACCCCAAAACACATTCCCCACCTTCTCCTGAGTACGGAGATACCAGATATGTGACACTTTTTTGCAGCCTAGGTGGGCAAAGGGGCCCATATTCCAAAGAGCACCTTTCGGATTTGACAGGTCATTTTTTTCAGAATTTGATTTCAAACTCCTTACCACACATTTGGGCCCCTAGAATGCCAGGGCAGTATAACTACCCCACAAGTGACCCCATTTTGGAAAGAAGACACCCCAAGGTATTCCGTGAGGGGCATGGCGAGTTCCTAGAATTTTTTATTTTTTGTCACAAGTTAGTGGAAAATGATGATTTTTTTTTTTTTTTTTTTTCATACAAAGTCTCATATTCCACTAACTTGTGACAAAAAATAAAAACTTCCATGAACTCACTATGCCCATCAGCGAATACCTTGGGGTCTCTTCTTTCCAAAATGGGGTCACTTGTGGGGTAGTTATACTGCCCTGGCATTCTAGGGGCCCAAATGTGTGGTAAGGAGTTTGAAATCAAATTCTGAAAAAAATGACCTGTCAAATCCGAAAGGTGCTCTTTGGAATATGGGCCCCTTTGCCCACCTAGGCTGCAAAAAAGTGTCACACATCTGGTATCCCCGTACTCAGGAGAAGTTGAGGAATGTGTTTTGGGGTGTCTTTTTACATATACCCATGCTGGGTGAGATAAATATCTTGGTCAAATGCCAACTTTGTATAAAAAAATGGGAAAAGTTGTCTTTTGCCAAGATATTTCTCTCACCCAGCATGGGTATATGTAAAATGACACCCCAAAACACATTCCCCACCTTCTCCTGAGTACGGAGATACCAGATGTGTGACACTTTTTTGCAGCCTAGGTGGGCAAAGGGGCCCATATTCCAAAGAGCACCTTTCGGATTTGACAGGTCATTTTTTTCAGAATTTGATTTCAAACTCCTTACCACACATTTGGGCCCCTAGAATGCCAGGGCAGTATAACTACCCCACAAGTGACCCCATTTTGGAAAGAAGACACCCCAAGGTATTCCGTGAGGGGCATGGCAAGTTCCTAGAATTTTTTATTTTTTGTCACAAGTTAGTGGAAAATGATGATTTTTTTTTTTTTTTTTTTTTCATACAAAGTCTCATATTCCACTAACTTGTGACAAAAAATAAAAACTTCCATGAACTCACTATGCCCATCAGCGAATACCTTGGGGTCTCTTCTTTCCAAAATGGGGTCACTTGTGGGGTAGTTATACTGCCCTGGCATTCTAGGGGCCCAAATGTGTGGTAAGGAGTTTGAAATCAAATTCAGTAAAAAATGACCTATGAAATCCAAAAGGTGCTCTTTGGAATGTGGGCCCCTTTGCCCACCTAGGCTGCAAAAAAGTGTCACACATCTGGTATCCCCGTACTCAGGAGAAGTTGAGGAATGTGTTTTGGGGTGTCTTTTTACATATACCCATGCTGGGTGAGATAAATATCTTGGTCAAATGCCAACTTTGTATAAAAAAATGGGAAAAGTTGTCTTTTGCCAAGATATTTCTCTCACCCAGCATGGGTATATGTAAAATGACACCCCAAAACACATTCCCCACCTTCTCCTGAGTACGGAGATACCAGATGTGTGACACTTTTTTGCAGCCTAGGTGGGCAAAGGGGCCCATATTCCAAAGAGCACCTTTCGGATTTGACAGGTCATTTTTTTCAGAATTTGATTTCAAACTCCTTACCACACATTTGGGCCCCTAGAATGCCAGGGCAGTATAACTACCCCACAAGTGACCCCATTTTGGAAAGAAGAGACCCCAAGGTATTCGCTGATGGGCATAGTGAGTTCATGGAAATTTTTATTTTTTGTCACAAGTTAGTGGAATATGAGACTTTGTATGAAAAAAAAAAAAAAAAATCATCATTTTCCACTAACTTGTGACAAAAAATAAAAAATTCTAGGAACTTGCCATGCCCCTCACGGAATACCTTGGGGTGTCTTCTTTCCAAAATGGGGTCACTTGTGGGGTAGTTATACTGCCCTGGCATTTTCCAGGGGCCCTAATGTCTGGTAAGTAGGTAAATGACCTGTGAAATCCGAAAGGTGCTCTTTGGAATGTGGGCCCCTTTGCCCACCTAGGCTGCAAAAAAGTGTCACACATCTGGTATCTCCGTACTCAGGAGAAGGTGGGGAATGTGTTTTGGGGTGTCATTTTACATATACCCATGCTGGGTGAGAGAAATATCTTGGCAAAAGACAACTTTTCCCATTTTTTTTATACAAAGTTGGCATTTGACCAAGATATTTATCTCACCCAGCATAGGTATATGTAAAATGACACCCCAAAACATATTCCCCAACTTCTGCTGAATACGGAGATACCACATGTGTGACACTTTTTTGCAGCCTAATTGGGCAAAGGTGCCCAAATTCCTTTTAGGAGGGCATTTTTAGACATTTGGATACCAGACTTCTTCTCACGCTTTGGGGCCCCTAAAATGCCAGGGCAGTATAAATACCCCACATGTGACCCTATTTTGGAAAGAAGACACCCAAAGGTATTCAATGAGGGGCATGGCGAGTTCATTGAAAAAAAAATTTTTGGCACAAGTTAGCGGAAATAGATTGTTTTGATTTTGTTCTCACAAAGTCTCCCTTTCCGCTAACTTGGGACAAAAATTTCAATCTTTCATGGACTCAATATGCCCCTCAGCGAATACCTTGGGGTGTCTTCTTTCCAAAATGGTGTTATTTGTGGGGTGTTTGTACTGCCCTGGCATTTGAGGGTCTCCGCAATCATTACATGTATGCCCAGCATTAGGAGTTTCTGCTATTCTCCTTATATTGAGCATACGGGTAATGAGATTTTTTTTTTCCGTTCAGCCTCTGGGCTGAAAGAAAAAAATGAACGGCACAGATTTCTTCATTCGCATCGATCAATGTGGATGAAAAAATCTCTGCCAAAAAAAGAAAAAGGAGGGGAAAGGCGTCTGCCAGGACATAGGAGCTCCGCCCAACATCCATACCCACTTCAGCTCGTATGCCCTGGCAAACCAGATTTCTCCATTCACATCAATCGATGTGGATGAATTAATCATTGCCGGGATTTTTTTTTTTATATATACAAAGTGTTTGCCAAAGTATATGAACACCGCCACCTCCTCAGCTCATATGCCTCGGCAAACGTATCTTTTACTGCAGAGGAGAAATCTCGTCTTGCAGCGCCGCATACACCGACTTGCGTGTAATCTGACAGCAGCGCAATGCTTCTGTCCGAATGCACATCAGTGCTGCAGCTAGTCGATCGGTTGGTCCACCTGAAAGGTAAAAAAAACAAAACAAAAAAGAAAAAACCAGGCCGCAAAGCAATAACTTTATTAACTGTTGAACAGAACATAGAAACTTTTTTTTAAACTTTTTTAACTGAACATTTAACTTTTTTACTTACCGGTATTTTTTTTTTTGTTTAGTTTTTTTTACCTTTTATAGAACAAACCTCTCCTTCCCCATGGGACAATGTGCAAAGCGCAAATCGCCCAAAGATGTGGCGAAGTACGTTATGCACTTTATCCCAGGTGAAAGGAGAGGTTTGCAGCAGCTGTGAGTGAATGGGCCCTAATAGCCCTGTGTGCCTGTCCTGGTGAGATGTGATCCCTATGCTAGGTGTACCTGTGTGTGGTACTTCCGGAAACACTCTCCATAGCATAGGGCAGGGTGGTCAGCACAGTCAGGACAGAAATAGCGGGTGTCACGCCTTATTCCACTCCTGCTACAGATACGACATCTTTTTCGGGGTGACGGTTGGGTTGAGGTACCAGGAACGACACTGGGGAAATGTCGCTCGTGTAGACGGCTAACTACACTGGTGGATGGGGCCACGGAACCTCCTGGGTAAAGGAGGTTCTCGATGATCTCTTCCTGGAATTTGAGGAAGGATCCTGTTCTCCCAGCCTTACTGTAGAGAACAAAACTATTGTAGAGCGCCAATTGAATTAAATATACAGACACCTTCTTATACCAGCGTCTGGTTCTGCGGGAAACTAAATACGGAGACAACATCTGGTCATTGAAGTCCACCCCTCCCATGAGCGCATTATAGTTGTGGACACAGAGGGGCTTTTCAATGACACGGGTTGCTCGCTCAATTTGGATTGTCGTGTCTGCGTGAATGGAGGAGAGCATGTAAACGTCACGCTTGTCTCTCCATTTCACCGCGAGCAGTTCTTCGTTACACAAGGCAGCCCTCTGCCCCCTTGCAAGACGGGTGGTTACAAGCCGTTGGGGGAAGCCCACGCGACTAGTTCGCGCGGTGCCACAGGCGCAAATCCGTTCTAGAAACAAATGCCTAAAGAGGGCCACACTTGTGTAGAAATTGTCCACATAAAGATGGTACCCCTTGCCGAATAAGGGTGACACCAAGTCCCAGACTGTCTTCCCACTGCTCCCCAGGTAGTCAGGGCAACCGACCGGCTCCAGGGTCTGATCTTTTCCCTCATAGATCCGAAATTTGTGGGTATAGCCTGTGGCCCTTTCACAGAGCTTATACAATTTGACCCCATACCGGGCACGCTTGCTTGGGATGTATTGTTTGAAGCCAAGGCGCCCGGTAAAATGTATTAGGGACTCGTCTACGCAGATGTTTTGCTCAGGGGTATACAAATCTGCAAATTTCAGGTTGAAATGGTCTATGAGGGGCCGAATTTTGTGGAGCCGGTCAAAAGCAGGGTGGCCTCTGGGACGGGAGGTGGTATTGTCGCTAAAATGCAGAAAACGTAGGATGGTCTCAAATCGTGTCCTGGACATAGCAGCAGAGAACATGGGCATGTGATGAATTGGGTGCGTTGACCAATATGACCGCAATTCATGCTTTTTTGTCAGGCCCATGTTGAGGAGAAGGCCCAAAAAAATTTTAAGTTCGGAAACTTGGACTGGTTTCCACCGGAAAGGCTGGGCATAATAGCTTCCCGGGTTAGCGGTTATAAATTGTGTGGCATACTGGTTGGTCTCTGCCACGACTAAGTCCAAGAGCTCCGCAGTCAAGAACAGCTCAAAAAATCCCAGGGCCGAACCGATTTGAGCCGTCTCAACCCGAACTCCAGACTGGGCGGTGAAAGGGGGAACTACTGGTGCGGCTGAAGTTGGTGACTGCCAATCAGGATTTGCCAGCACCTCAGGGACTCTAGGGGCTCTACGGGCCCGTCTTTGCGGTGGCTGCGACGGGGTAACTATTGCACGTGCCACCGTACCAGCTTCAACTGCCCTTCTGGTGCTCGCTACTTCACCATGTTGTACGGCAGTGCTGGTACTAGGTCCAGGAAGGGCTGCGCTGCTGGTGTATGCCTCACCACGTGATCCGGCAGCGACAGCCCCACTCTGCTGCTCTTGAAGCGGATCCTGCGTAACCTGTGGTCTAGCGACATGGGGCCGGGTACGCCTGGTGCTGCCAGGGACCTCCACCTCCTCGTCCGAACTTTGGGTCAGAGAGCCACTGCTTTCCACAGGTTCATATTCTGACCCGCTAGATTCGTCAGATGAGGGTTCCCACTCCTCATCCGACTGGGTCAGAATCCTGTAGGCCTCTTCAGAAGAATACCCCCTGTTTGACATTTTGGACTACTAAATTTAGGGGTATTCCCTGAGACTACCCAAGAAAAAAAGCAAACCTGTCTTACAAAGGGGAGGCTAGCGAAGTACCGGAGGCTGCTGCGGTTGATAAAAAATATCAAAACTGATTTTTTTATCGCCGCAGTGCGTGTAAAATGAATGTGCAGTGATCAAAAAATATATATTTTTTGTCACTGCGGTGGGGCGGGCGTGGGTGAACGCACGTGTGGGCGACCGATCAGGCCTGATCGGGCAAACACTGCGTTTTGGGTGGAGGGCGAGCTAAGGTGACACTAATACTATTATAGATCTGACCGTGATCAGTTTTGATCACTTACAGATACTATAAAAGTACAAATGCTGATTAGCGATACGCTAAACAGCGAATAAAAGTGACTGCGGTGCGGTGGGGTGGGCGCTAACTGACGCTAACTACCTAACCAAGGGGCCTAAACTATCCCTAAAACCTAACAGCCAATACCAGTGAAAAAAAAAAAGTGACAGTTTACACTGATCACTTTTTTTCCTTTCACTAGTGATTGACAGGGGCGATCAAAGGGGTGATCAAAGGGTTAATTGGGGTGCAGGTGGGTGATCTGGGGCTAAGGTGTAGTGTTGGTGCTACTCACAGTTCAGTCTGCTCCTGTGCTGGATCCAACCGACGAAAAGGACCAGCACAGGAGCAGACAAGCCATATAACAGATCATATTTACTAATATGATCTGTTATATGACTTTGGATTGGATTTTTTGAAAATCGCCAGCCTGCCAGCCAATGATCGTTGCTGGCAGGCTGGTGACGAAATACTTCTTTTAATTTTGCCGGCCCGCGATGCGCATGCGCGGGCCGGCTTTGAGCGAAATCTCGCGTCTCGCGAGATGACGCGTATATGCGTGGCTCTGCGCAGCGCTGCCACCTCCGGAACGCAATCCTGCGTTAGGCGGTCCGGAGGTGGTTAAGCACTGGGGGCTGAGGTGGTTAACAAAGAAAAAAACAGCGGCAACAGGTGACTTCGAGGGTCGTATGTGTCCTTTTCTCAGACTCTCAGAGATATAAGCACGCATAGCGACCCTTTCAGGTTGGGAAAGATTGTATAAACGAGATTTAGGCAGTTTGGCGCCTGGGATGAGATTAATAGGGCAATCATACTCCCTGTGCGGGGGCAAATCCTGAACTCCACTCTCAGAGAAGACATCCGAAAATTCAGAGAGGAAAGGTGGTACAGTCTTAGTAGAAACCTCAGAAACAGATGTCATGAGGCAATTCTCTCTGCAAAAGTCACTCCAACCATTTATTTGCCTCGCTTGCCAATCAATGGTGGGGTTATGTTTAGTGAGCCAGGGTAGCCCCAACACTAGAGGAGTAGGCAAACCGCTAAGGACAAAACATGACACATCCTCAACATGAGCATCACTCACAATTAAACGAATATTGTGAACTATGCCCTTTAATGATTTCTGAGAAAGTGGAGCGGAATCAATAGCAAAAACAGGAATATCCTTTCCCAAAGTGCATACCTGGAAACCATGAGTTATTGCAAATTGATTATCAATGAGATTGACAGCTGCTCCACTATCCACAAAAATCTCACAAAAAATGCTCTTGCTCTCTAGCGCCACCCTAGCAGGCAGGACAAAACAGGAACTACAAGCAAACGGAAAACCTTCAATTTCCGCCTCAACCCTGCCAATAGTAACAGACGGAATATTTTTAAAAGATTTTTTCCTTTTTTCTTTATTACTCCCAGAAGACTGCCTGAATCTCCTAGAGGGACAAACATTTGCCAAATGATTTATACCTCCACAACAAAAATAAACCCTCCCATGCGGGCTGAATCTTCTATTGTCAGAGGCAATCAACCCCAGCTGCATGGGCTTCTGCTCAGAAGGGGCTGACAGCGACTGAGACCCCTGCGCACAGAAAGAGACCGCTGCACTGTCCCGGGTCTGAGTATGACAGGAAGGAGAGATCTCTCCTCTCTCTCTAAGACGCCTGTCAATACGAACAGCCTGAGACATAGCAGAATCCAAGGAGGTAGGTCTCTCATGAAAGGCAAATGCATCTTTCAATCCCTCTGAAAGACCATGGCAAAATTGACTTCGGAGTGCAGCATCATTCCAACCAGTATCAGCTGCCCATCTCCGAAATTCTGAGCAGTATATCTCTGCGGATTGTTTACCCTGGCATAACAGACGTAGTCTAGACTCAGCCAGAGCAATACGATCCGGATCATCATATATCTGACCCAGGGCTAAAAAGAATTCATCCACTGAACGGAGGGGCCGTGCCCCCTCCGGCAGCGAAAAGGCCCAGGATTGAGCGTTACCCCTGAGCAGCGATATAATGATCCCCACCCTCCGTTCTTCATCACCAGAGGAATGGGGAAGAAGGCGAAAATGGAGTTTGCAAGCCTCTCTAAAACGCACAAAATACTCACTACCCCTGGAGAACGTATCCGGGAGCGAGATCTTAGGCTCAGAACAAACTCCATGAACGCAAGCTGAACCGGTCACTTGAAACTGAGAAAAAGTCTTACGGAGATCAGCTACCTCCAATGAAAGACCCTGGAAACGCTCAGCCAAAAGTGAAACCGGATCCATGCTTGAGACGGTTTTGGCGGCTTATAATTGTCACGGATGGTGTACAGGAAACAAGACAATACAATATAAACAATGACTCACTGGATCCACAACTAAGGAACAAAAGGGAGACCCCTGCATGAGACCTGCCGCTCTCCCTTATTGCTCAGCCTATGCGACCACCCCAAAGGTGGATGGGCGCATATCCACGTACCTCGACTATCTTACACCTGAAGACCCTACAATAGTGAGGGGATACGACCACCGGCTCCCTACACAGACACGGAGGGAGTCAGGGTCACCTGGATCCAGAAAACAGAAAATCATAAATACATAAACAGCACTTATCTTGCAGACGACTGGGGACTGTGGACTGAGAACTAGGAACAGCATGCACACACACTCCAGGAAGTTGTATAAGCCGCACACTACTGCATTCTGGGGAGGAACTTAAAGGGCAGCAATCAGTCCAACTGCATGACAGCTGAGATAGACTAACGAGATGAGGAACTCAACCAAAACAAAGAAATTCAAGGAGGAGGATCTGAAAGGCTCCTGTCAGAGCTTCTCAACTGTCTGGTTGTGACAGCTACCTTAGCAACTAAATGACTTTTTCAATCTTGTTGCGAGGGAGTCAATCGGTCACCGTGAGGGCAGCACTTCTGGTGATTGATCCCTCAGATGCCATGGTCAGAACTGAGGGGTCAATAGTCAGGAATCGATGCTATCGCCAATCATTGACTCTACTGCTGAGTGTCTGCTTTGTAAAACAGCAGGCAATCAGCGGCTATGGCGCCTGCACAGATCCTGAGCAGGCGCCATCTTTAAAGACCCTGCCATACATGTACAGTGGATGTTGTTAGGAAGGTGTTGGAACATCAAACTTGTGGGAATCACAGCAGAATTGGCACCCAAGGAATGCAATCATTAATCTGTTTTGCAGAATCTTATTATTTTATTTTTTCATACTTTTTTTTTTCTTGTTCTAAAGTGTAGCAGTTTAAATTTTTGTAGAAGAACTTGTAGATGCCGATAACAGTTTCAATTTTATAAGTACACTATTTGAAACCTACTGCCATGAACATGTCACAGGTTCAGACCTTACAGACAGAATATTTGTGACCCTGACTGGTAGAATCACATGGACATAGTTGTAACAGGAAAATATCAGCTTCACTAATCTCAAGTGGAGAAACAAGCTTCGCAGTTACAATGTTCTCACAAGAGGTAACGGTCTTAATGGTTACAGTCTCATGTTGGGCAGCTAGCATATGGTTATAACATTCTTTCAATGAGGACATAGTATTAGGCCTCATGCACACAAACTTATTTTGTTTCCGTGTCCGTTCCGTATTTTTTGCGGATAGGATGGGGACCCATTCATCTCAATGAGTCTTTAAAAAACCGCAGACAGCACAACATGTGCTATCCGCATCCGTGTGTCCATTCCGTAGCCCCACAAAAAAAATATAACATGTCCTATTCTTGTCCGTTTTGCAGAGAAGGATAGGTATTGTTACAATACGGATGTCATCTGTTTCTTTTGCGGATCCGGAATTTGCGGACCGCAAAACACATACGGTCGTGTGCATGAAGCCTTAGTCAGAAACAGAAGGTAAAACAGGTAAACTGTCTCTTTAAGTGGCAACAAACCCTGCCTTTAAGTCTCCCTCTGCTTGGTGGCAATGAAGGTGGCTTTTTTGCTTTACAGGCTGCAGTAATTCTCCATGTGGCACAATCTGCAAGGAGGTCTCTTCAGGTAGCGTTATCTCTGTTCCTTGCACCACACTGTGCATTGTCTCTTAGCACTTATGGTATCATTTATCACAACTAGAGTTGAGCGAAGTGAGCTTCTGATGCTCAATCTGAAGTTGCTTCCTTCAAAACTTCGGAATAATACTGTACGTTGATTCGTCTCCATACAGTATTAGAATGTATGGGCTCCAATGAGCCAAAGTAAGTTATTCACGAAGGAGAACGTGACTTTAGCTTCGGTTCCAAGGTACTAGTCGGAACCGAAGCCGAGTTCGGTTTCAAGTTTTAAAGTCGTTTTCCACTTTAAAAATCAATTACCAAAGTTATTCAACGAAGTCAAGCGCGACTGGGTCCACATCTGTTCCGCAATTTTGCAGAACAGGTGCGGACCCATTGATTTTCATTTGGGCCGGAATGTGCTGTCCGCATTTCCGGATCCGCTAAAAAATAGAACATGTCATATTCTTGTCCGCAATTGCGGACAAGAAAAGCCATTTTCTATGAGAGTGCCGGCGATGTGCAGTCCGCAAAATGCGGAACGCACATTGCCAGTGTCTGTGTTTTGCGGATCCGCAAAACACATACGGACGTGTGAATGGACCCTTATTCCGAAGTTTGAACAAAGCGACTTCGGATGAAACATCCAAAGCTCGCTTCGCTCAACTTTAATAACAACAAACACAATGGCAGCTTATACTGCGACAGGCTGGCTGGTCCTTGTTGTCCTGATGGGGATTCTGCACAGTTGCTCCAGGGTGAAAAAGCTAGGAAGTACAGGTCCACTAGCATTGCTTTAGGCTACCCATCACAAACGTACTTGTCCGAGCTCCAGCGGCGAGATCTCCAGCTTTGATGCGACCGCGCTAGGAGAGATGCACGGATAAGCCACGCCCCCTGGTGACATGACAGCATCCTTAGCAGTGAGCAGTTGTCTCTTGGTGTTTGTCTGTCTCTGCACCGTAGTAGCATAGGGACTGTTGACCAGTTGCGGTCTTGTTACCTAGGGCTTGAACTGCAATTAGGTAGGGAAAGCGGGTTGAGTTCCAGGTCAGGGCTCACTGTTTGTATCTTCCCCTATCTATTTGTCCAGCTAAATCAATAACAATCAATAGAGAAGGATCACAGAGTCAATATAATGTCCAGCAGTATTGATCCCTTTAAAACATAACTTTTACTTTTCAAATTATAAAATATTACCACCGTAGTGGTTCACCAGTGAACAGTGATAAGACGAACAACAATAATCACAGATGCAGATTTTCCTTGGAGCCAGTCATGGATACACCTAAAGAGTGGTGAGTGAACACAAGGCAGCTGAGGGGAGCAGTGGGCAAAACTATACTTTCCCTATGCTCACCCTGGCTAGAACCTCAGCCCAGGGACGTCCCCTGATGGTGGAGACTCCCTGTCCTCGTTCCTGGGCTGACTGCCCTGCATTTACCCTCCTCTCCAAAAATAACAAAATGTGCTCCCCAGGAAACTGACGGGTGTAATGGTGCGTCCCTGGTAACTGAATATCATCAGGGACACCAATAGATAAAGACCAGTTAAATATGCCGGTGAATAGGATGACCACCCACATACAAAAGGGACCAAGCACAGGGGCATCAAACGATGCGTTCCCAGGCCGGTTCCACAAAAGCTTTTGTGGAACCGGCCTGGGAACGCATCGTTTGATGCCCCTGTGCTTGGTCCCTTTTGTATGTGGGTGGTCATCCTATTCACCGGCATATTTAACTGGTCTTTATCTATTGGTGTCCCTGATGATATTCAGTTACCAGGGACGCACCATTACACCCGTCAGTTTCCTGGGGAGCACATTTTGTTATTTTTGGAGAGGAGGGTAAACGCAGGGCAGTCAGCCCAGGAACGAGGACAGGGAGTCTCCACCATCAGGGGACGTCCCTGGGCTGAGGTTCTAGCCAGGGTGAGCATAGGGAAAGTATAGTTTTGCCCACTGCTCCCCTCAGCTGCCTTGTGTTCACTCACCACTCTTTAGGTGTATCCATGACTGGCTCCAAGGAAAATCTGCATCTGTGATTATTGTTGTTCGTCTTATCACTGTTCACTGGTGAACCACTACGGTGGTAATATTTTATAATTTGAAAAGTAAAAGTTATGTTTTAAAGGGATCAATACTGCTGGACATTATATCTTCCCCTATCTACAAGCATTACAGTACCTCTCTCTACTGTGGTGCTTAGCTGCTCTGTGACCCTGTCTATGCCCTCAGGTGGTGTGGCAATTGACAACATTCACCTAATTCTATCTAGCAGGGTTAAGCTATGTAATTTTTCATAATCATGGGAGCCATAAAAATACATATGTAGAAAGCCTTTGCTGTAGACTACCTTTGCCATCTCTCCTATTTCAGGAGTCTCTTAAAGGGGTTCTACGGGAATTAAGAAAATGAAAAACCTAAATATTACTTTATTATAAATATATTCCCAAATATCTTTCACTAGTTATAATGGCTCGTTTTGTCTGGGGAGCAATCATTAGGGGAAATAAAATGGCCGCTGTCCTATTAGTACACACAAAACCTGTCCTAATCACATAGCAGGATACAGCCACATCCCCACCTCCTCTCTGTAATTCATGTCTCCTCATGAACTTCATTCCTACAGAGAATCAGCTGAACTCCTTATCAGCTGTATTCAGGATCATAATCCCTGAGAAGCAGAGCAGAGAGGAGGATGAGGCAGCTCTTTACCTCAGTGCTCTGAAGTAACTTGTCATCCTGTATGACTAGGACAGGTTTTGTGTGTATTAATAGGATGGCGGCCATTTTATTTAACCTAATGATAGCTCCCCAGAGAAAACAAGCCATTATAACTAATGAGAGGTATTTGGGAATATATTTACAATAAATGAATATTTACGTATTATCATTTTCATAATTCCTGGATAACCCCTTTAAAGAATACAGAAGTTAGGTTTTCAGGATTATCTCAGGAGATCTGACTAATTTATGTCTTCACATAGGGGGTCATAAACTAGAACTGGCTTAGTTGCCCATAGCAACCATTCAGATTCCACCTTACATTTTGGACAGCTTCTTTGAAAAATGAAAGGAGGAATCTAATTGGTTGCTATGGGCAAGTAAGTCAGTTCTACTTTTGACCAGTTTGATAAATGACCCCCTTGGTTTCTATGGTTCTGGGCACAATTTCCCTTGCATGACATGATGCCAATTGTTTTTTTTCCACTTAAACAACCATAAGCTTAAAATCAATTTTCTATAATTTAATCTGTTTAATTTAAACCCTTAATGCCATGTATGGCACGCTGATCGGGCGGGTGCAGGAGCCATGGGTCCGGCAGTCACTGATAGCCGGACCCCTGCTGTATGTGCCGGCATCGTTGAAAATCACTGATGCACTAACCCTTGCACTGCTGCGGTAAGCGATGACCGTGGCACGTGCGGGCTTCATAAGTGTGCGGGGTGTCCATCGGGTCCTCGTGCTGCTGTGACGGGGACCCGATGGCAGGGAAAGCAGCCCGATGCCTTCCTTAGGCATCGTGGCTGCCTTCCGGGAGAGCCTGTGAGATTCAGCCCCCTGGATCTCACAGGCAAGCAGGCTGAAGTGTATTACATGGTGTAATACACTTATAGCCAATGCATTACAATACAGAAGTATTGTAATGCATTGTAAAGGGGATCAGACCCCCAGAATTTGTGAGGGGAAAAAAAGAAGTAAAAAAAAAAGTTACAAAAATAACATTTTACAAAAAAATGTAGTTTCAAGTAAAAAAAAAATGAAGCGTCCTTTTCTCAAAATAAAGTAAAAAAAAAAATTGTAAAAAATAGAAAAAAGAAAAGAAAAGTAGACATATTAAATATTGCCGCTTATGTATCGACCGGCTCTATAAAAATATCACATGACTTAACCTCTGTGCTAAAAAAACCTTTTTTGTGACCTTACATTTTTGTCACCTTACACCTAAAAGTGCAACACCAACCTAAGACAATCGTCTAAAAAATTTAAAAACTATGGTTTTCAGACTATGGAGACACTAATACGTAGACATATTAGGTATTGCCGCATCTGTAACAACCTGCTCTATAAAAATACAACATGACCTAACCCCTCAGATGAACACCGTAAAAAAAAAAAAACGGTGTCAAAAAAGCCATTTATTGCCACCTTACATCACAAAAAGTGTAATAGCAAGCGATCAAAAAGTCATATTCACCCCAAAATAGTGCCAATCAAACCATCATCTCATCCCACAAAAATGATACCTACCTAAGACAATCGCCCAAAAAATTAAAAAAAACTATGGCTCTCAGACTATGGAGACACTAAAACATGATATTTTTTTGTTTAAAAAATATCATTGTGTAAAAATTTAATAAATGAAAAAGTATACATATTAGGTATCGCCGTGTCCGTAAAAACCTGCTGTATAAACATATCACATGACCTAACCCCTCATGTGAACACCGTAAAAAAAAGGGTGTCAAAAAAGGCATTTTTTGTCACCTTACATCACAAAAAGTGTAATACCAAGCATTCAAAAAGTCATACGCACCCAAAAATAGTACCAATCAAACAGTCGTCTCATACCCCAAAAAAAACTAAAACTATGGCTTTCAGAATATGGAGACACTAAAAAATCTTTTTTTTTTTTTTAAATGCTTTATTATGTAAAACTGAAACAAACTACCAAAATAAGTTGTCATATTTGGTATTGTCGCATCCATAACAACCTGCTCTATAAAAATATCATGTGATCTAACCTTGTAAATAAAAAAATATAAAAACGGTGCCAAAACAGCTATTTTTGTTTACCTTGCCTCACAAAAAGTGTAATACAGAGAAACCAAAATCATATGTACCCTAAAATAGTACCAACAAAACTGCTACCTTATCCCGTAGTTTCCAAAATGGGGTCACTTTTTGGGAGTTTCTACTCTAGGGGTGCATCAGAGGGTCTTCAAATGTGACATGGCAGCTTAAAATTATCCCAGTGAAATCTGCCTTCCAAAAACCATATGGCGATCCTTTCCTTCTGCGCAATGCCGTGTGCCCGTACAGCAGTTTAAGACCACATATGGGGTGTTTCTGTAAACTTCAGAATCAGGGCAATTTTTGTTTGGCTGTTAACCCTTGCTTTGTTACTGGAAAAAATTGATTAAAATGGAAAATCTGCAAAAAAAGTGAAATTCTGAAATTTCCTCTCCATTTTCCATTAATTCTTTTTAAACACCTAAAGGGTTAACAAAGCTTTTAAAATCGGTTTTGAATACTTTTGAGGGGTGTAGTTTCTAAAATGTGGTCATTTTTGGGTGGTTTCTATTATGTAAGCCTCACAAAGTGACTTCAGACCTGAACTAGTCCTTAAAAAGTGGGTTTTGGAAATTTTCTGAAAAATTTCAAGATTTGCTTCTAAACTTCTAAGCCTTCTAACGTCCCCAAAAAATTAAATGGCATTCACAAAATTATCCAAACATGAAGTATACATATGGGGAATGTAAAGTCATAATTATTTTTGGAGTTATTACTATCTATTATAAAAGTTGAGAAATTGAAATTTGCTAGTTTGCAAATTTTTCTAATTTTTGAGTAAATTTGGTATTTTTTAATTCAATTCAATTTAACCACTGTCATGAAGTACAATATGTGAAGAGAAAACAATCTCAGAATGGCCTGGATAAGTAAGGCCTCTTTCACACGGGCGAGTTTTCCGCGCGGGTGCAATGTGTGACATGAACGCATTGCACCCACACTGAATCCGGACCCATTCATTTCTATGGGGCTGTGCACACGAGCAGTGATTTTCACGCATCACTTGTGCGTTGCGTGAAAATCGCAGCATGTTCTATATTCTGCATTTTTCATGCAACGCAGGACCCATAGAAGTGAATGGAGCTGCGTGAAAATCACAAGCATCCGCATGCAAGTGCGGATGCGGTGCGATTTTCACGCATGGTTGCTAGGAGACGATCGGGATGGGGACCCGATCATTATTTTCCCTTATAACATGGTTATAAGGGAAAATAATAGCATTCTTAATACAGAATGCATAGTACAATAGGGCTGGAGGGGTTAAAAAAAATAATAAAATAATATAACTCACCTTAATCCACTTGATCGTGCTGCCCGGCTTCTCTTCTGTCTTCTTCTTTGCTGTGCACAGGAAAAGGACCTTTGATGACATCACTGCGGTCATCACATGGTCCGTCACATGATCCATCCCCATGGTAAAAGATCATGTGATGGACCATGTGATGAGCGCAGTGACGTCATCAAAGGTCCTATTCCTCAAAGAAGAAGACAGAAGAGAAGCCGGGCTGCGCGATTGTCACGGGGTTCCGAAGGTGCACTCGGTCCCCCATTGCCCGCAGACCTGTTGCTTAGCTTTGGGAATGAGGATCTGTGTTTGACCTCATTCCCAGGGCGGCTTTACTAGCTGGGTGGCTCCCTGCTCCTAGTCTGCCTTGAGCACCGAGCTGATCACTCGGTGCTCGACTGGTTGGTCTGTCGGTCATGTGACGCTGGCCACGTCACATGACCCTCACTCCCCACTATAAATACAGGCAGCCTGCTGGCTACAGGTTGCCTGTTAATTTCTAGGTTCCTGGCTATTTGTTGGACTGCTGAATACTTACCTGATCCTGTTCCCTGACCATCCTTTTGCCTGCTCCTCCTGTACTGCGCATCCGTCCTGGTATTGTGACCTCGGCTCCCACCTGACTACTCTCTTAGGACTCCTCTTGTACTTCTCTGCTCTCCTGGTATTTGACCCCGGCTTCTCCTGACCATTCTTTGCTTAATCCTTTGTACTGTGTAGCTCTCTTGGTTCTGACCCGGTCCGTTCATGTTCCGTATTTTGTCTTGTCTGTCTTCCCTGCACATATCCTAAGTTAGGGACTGTCGTCCAGTTGTCCCCTGTCATCAGGACTCGTGAGGCAAGTAGGCAGGGCCAGGGGTGAGGGTGGAGCGCAGTGGTCACTATCCTTCCCCCTGTGTGTGTGTGGACGTGACCGTTACAGCGATCAAGTGGATTAAGGCGAGTTATATATATATATATATATATATATATATATTTTATTTTTTTTAACCCCTCCAGCCCTATTGTACTATGCATTCTGTATTAAGAATGCTATTATTTTCCCTTATAACCATGTTATAAGGGAAAATAATAAAATCTACACAACACCTAACCGAAACCCAAACTTCTGTGAAGAAGTCCGGGTTCGGGTCTGGGTACCAAACATGCCGATTTTTCTCACGTGCGTGCAAAACACATTACAATGTTTTGCACCCGCGTGGAAAAAACGCAAACATGGAATGCAATCGCAGTGAAAACTGACTTGTTTTAGTGTCAAAATCGCACCATTTTCCCTGAACGCATCCGGCCCCAATCCGCAACGCCCGTGTGAAAGGGGCCTAAAAGCTTTTTAAAGTTATTACCACATAAAGTGACACATGTCAGATTTGCTAAAAATGACCTGGTCCTTAAGGTGAAAAATGGTTTGGTCCTGAAAGGGTTAATAGCTGACTGATTCTTTTGTGTGTGAATTAATTTGTCTTGATATTTAATATCCAACAATGAGAAGGATTACACAGCCAACACATTGCACAATATCACAACTGAATAAAACCTAATGAAAAATCTGAATAACTGCCAGGGTTGATCTGGACAAGGTAATGTGTAGCTATTGCACACCTGTCAAATAATGAGCAGGGCTGGACCCTTGTGTTTTACTACTACCTATGTGATACTATGTATAGGCAGTAGAAGAGGGGAGTGCAGCGAGAATGAGGTTCAGGATAAGTGGATTATTATAATGCATTATATCATCTCCATTGCCATCCACAGTACACCTACTTGTGATTAATAGTGATATAGTGCAAATATCTAAGTTTAGACGTGCTCAGTTAAAAATACCTTTAATTTTATAGAAGGGTAATAGGCCAAAATAGCCCTAGTGTGAATCACTTACACAGACTAATTCCATGTCAGATACTTCCACAGAAAAACAAAAAATAATGACGTTTTTTCATCGAGGGCCAGAAATGCAGGGGGTGGTATATAGGTAATACTATTAGGGGTAAATGGGTCATTTGAGTAGAATTGGGTCAAGGATTTGTCCCTAATTATGACCCTATGGCTTGCTCAGCCTAGGGACACCTCCTGATGGTGGGGGTGCCAGGTCCCCGTAGCTAAACCTATTGCGCCCCTAACTTGCCCTATATCTGATATCATAAGCTAGACAGTTAAGAAAGTCTCAGAGGATGCTCATGGACGGACACTTAGAAATATAGTGATGTATAGAAATACATAAATCCCGACGCGTTTCTACCGCAACAGCGGTTCATCAGGGGGTAATAGTAAAGTTATGCAATATAGATAGTAGTCAAGAATGAAAAAAAGATACTTAGCTCCTATATGTATATGTGATTAAGTCCAGATATTAGTCTCCACATCAAAGATACACCTGAAGGTCACAATGTAAAATAGTCATTACCCACAGTATATTCCTCATAGTTAGGCTACATTCACACGTCAGTATTTTTCTATATCCCGATTTTCGGTCCGTTTTTTTGCGGATCCGTTGTTCCTGAAAATGTTTCCGTATGTCATCCGTTTTTTGCGGATCCGCAAAAAACGGAAACATGTATAAATTTCAAAGCAAATAAAGTTGTTTGGATTTCTTTGAAAAAATAAAAAAATAAAAAAAATTAAAATGTAATTTCCAGGAACGGAATCCGCATAAAACGGATGACATACGTAATGACATCCGAATGTCTTCAGTTTTTTGCGGATCCATTGACTTTGTATTGTACCAGGATCCAATTTTGCGGAAAAGAATAGGACAAGTTTTATATTTAATCGGACATGCGGAACGGAACAACGGAAACGGACAACACACATTGTGTTGTCCGATTTTTTCCAGGACCCATTGAAAATGGATGGGTCCAGAACTGGTCCTGATCTGTTCCGCAAAAAACGGAACAGATCAGGAAAGAAAAAACGGACGTGTGAATGGACCCTTATATATACCTATATTGAAATATTTTATTTACTGATAGGAACTTGGACACAGCGGACGCCGACTGATAAGGGAGCTAACACGGCTAGTATTGTCTTGTTGCGCTTCTTATTTAAAGAACGGCGCCTTAGACAATTACCTGGCGTCATTTCAAGTATACATGGATCATGTGACGATTACGATGACGTCATATTCAGGATTTGGAACGTAGAACATCGTCACTTCCGGAATTTGGGACGCATGGTCGCGTCACATCCGGGATTTGGAGCGCACATGTCGCTATGTTGATGTAATCAAAGGTAAACACATGCCATCAGAGATTTAGAGCGCATGTATTACATATATATATATGTAGGACGATTCATATATATATAGACATAGGAAGATAGAAATTATTACTGGAGCGCACCTAAGGTTAAACTGTGACGGGTAATAGCCGAGTACTTTTTGCATTTTTGTGAAAATAAATATACAAAGAAAATATTATATTTAAAAGCATTAGTGGTGGGAGAAGAGCGGGCCCTCCATATTATGGTGGACGACCAGGTCCTGTCCCAAAAATATACATGATGATTGATATATGTCATCAGAAAAAATATATAAGGCGCTTCACTTGCCACACGGTACAGCTTTGAACTCTACTCAATACAAGAGGTAGAAGCAGGATTATAGATAGGGAGAAAAAGCGGGTCATAAAAAGCAGGTGTAGGTTAGTCTCTCATTGAGGCCACTCGGTGACTGGGATTGAAAACGGTATATCCATTCTGTTTCTTTTTGCAAGATTTTCCGGTCCCAGTCGCCTCTCCTCAAAGGTAGAGGAACAGTCTCAAGTGCAGAGAAAACAATGGATTTCAAGTCACCATTATGATATTCATTCATATGATTGGCTATAGGTGTATCCTTGTGCTTAACTATATCGTTTACGTGTTCGCACACGCGCCGTCTCATCTCTCTGAAAGTCTTACCAATATAGTCCTTAGGGAAAGTACATTGTCCTATATAGATCACTCCCTTGGTTTTACAATTGATAAAGTCTTTCACTATATGAGTATGGTTCATGGCCGAACAAGTCACTGTCTTGGTAGTACGGATATAGTTGCAAGCCTTACAGGTGCCGCATTTAAAGACCCCAATTGGCTTTCTATCCAGCCAAGTACCTTCTTTTGAAGGGCCAGTATAGTGGCTATGTACTAATCTGTCCTTAAGACTTCTCCCTCTGCGATATGTGATAAGGGGATAGGGAGATATAGCCTTAGAGAGATCTGTATCCATCGTAAGGATGGGCCAGTAGGTCTTAAGTATCGCTCTTATGTCTTTATTTGCGGCATCGTAGGTCAAGATGATCCGAATGAGATTGTCATTTGGTTCTTTTTGTCTAGGTATCAGTAGATCATTTAAATTTTTTTGTGCAGCTGTTTTAAAAGCATCTCTCAAGATGGGTTGGGGCTATGCTCTTTGTAGGAGCCTATTTTGGAGTTTTTTAGATTCGTGGTGGAATGACTCATTATTAGAGCAGTTCCTGCGCATGCGTAGGTACTGACCCTTCGGGATCCCTCTTTTGACGGCAGGAGGGTGGTGGCTGGTCCAGTGGAGGATGTTGTTTGTGGCTGTGGGTTTTCTGAATATAGTGGTGGTGAGGTTCCCATCTTGTTTTTTAACTTCCACATCTAAAAATGTGATGGAGATTGGTTGTAAATCATAGGTAAAACCAAGCCCCACATCATTATGATTAAGGATGTTTATAAACTTGCCAAAATCATCTCTGCTGCCGTTCCATATCAAGAATATATCGTCGATATACCTGGTCCAAAACACGATCTTATTGTTCCACCATACTTCTTGGTCCGGGAAGACAATTTTGTCTTCCCACCAGCCCAGGAGGAGGTTAGCGTATGTCGGAGCACATGGGCTCCCCATCGCTGTCCCCTTGAGCTGGTGATAGAAGGACCCATTAAATAAAAATAAATTATGTGTGAGTGTGTACTCCAAAAGGCCTATGATGAATTGGTTGTGATTCTGAAATTGTGTTCCCCTAGATGAGAGAAAATGCATAGTTGCTGCTAATCCCTTATCATGCGGTATTGACGTATATACAGATTCCACGTCAATACTAGCCAAAAAGACTTCCGGATCAATAGGAATGGTCTCTATTTTCCGCAAGAAATCCATCGTATCCCTAGTGAAAGAGGGTAAACATGACACAAAATCCCGTAATACTTTATCCAGATAAACTCCACAGTGGTGGATAAGGGAGCCTATTCCGGAAACAATTGTACGACCTTTAAGGGGATTTAGTCCCTTATGGACCTTTGGTAGCCCATAAAAAGTAGCCAATTGCGGGGTATTGGGATGGAATATTCAGATTTACTAATTACTTTTTGTTCAAGACCCTGTTGGAGGAGGGATTTAAGTTGTGAGAGAAACACTGGGGATGGGTCACAGGGTAGGATCCTGTAGCTTTTTTTTATCATTGAGTAGGTCTAGACACATTTTTTGATATTTTGTGTGATCGAGTAACACCAGGTTCCCTCCTTTGTCGGAAGGTTTTAGTACAATCTTATTATCCGTCTCTAGATCTCAGAGTGCTCGAAACTCACACCGTGACAGATTGTAATAAAATTGTTGGTTCGAGTCGAGTTGCTCAAGATCAGAGATCACCAACCGCAAAAAGATGTCAATATGTTCCGAGTTTACTAGGGGTGGCAATTTCGAACTCGCTAGGTGAAGATTTGTGATAGGACCCTCGCCAAGTGTTTTAGACCCCTCATCCCAAAGGTCCATTAGAGTCTGAAAATCAGGAAAATCTTCAGGATTGATTCCTAGGTCAATGCATGTTTTTTTATTCGTATTCTGGTAGAATTTGTGCCACTTGAGTCTTCTACAAAATAGGTTAAGATCTTTAACCCATTTAAAGGTGTCAAACTTAGTAGTAGGCACGAACGATAAACCCAACTCACTATCTGTCAGTATACGAGTAGACAGATTGATAATTTGAAGGCTGTCATTTACTGATGGTTGTCGCCACCCTTTGTTCGATCTCTCAAGTGGTACGGACTGGGATTTTCCGATAAAAAAGGTTGATATGGTGATGGGGCATAGGAGGAAGAGGAGGGAGGGGGAAGGGAAGAGGCCCCCCCTGCTCGACCCATACCTCCCCGTTGTCTCCCCCATCTCTGCCATCTACGTCCCGTCCTGTGCGCCGAAGGATAGTGCCCATCTCTGACCGTGTTGGTATTATAAGGACCTGAATGTTCTGAATCAGATAGTTCCAGTTCCGTGGAAGATACCTCAGAGTCAGAAGAGACAGCAGTTTTTCTTTCAAGAGTGTATGCCATGCCATGGCAGAGATGGGGGAGACAACGGGGAGGTATGGGTCGAACGGGGGGGGGCCCTCTTCCCTTCCCCCTCCCTCCATATCAACCTTTTTTATCGGAAAATCCCAGTCTGTACCACTTGAGAGGTGGTGACAACCATCAGTAAATGACAGCCTTGCAAAAAATACTCGGCTATTGCCCGTCACAGTTTAACCTTAGGTGCGCTCCAGTAATAATTTCTATCTTCCTATGTCTATATATATGAATCGTCTTACATATACAGTACAGACCAAAAGTTTGGACACACCTTCTCATTCAAAGAGTTTTCTTTATTTTCATGACTATGAAGGCATCAAAACTATGAATTAACACATGTGGAATTATATACATAACAAACAAGTGTGAAACAACAGAAAATATGTCATATTCTACAATAGGTTCTTCAAAGTAGCCACCTTTTGCTTTGATTACTGCTTTGCACACTCTTGGCATTCTCTTGATGAGCTTCAAGAGGTAGTCCCCTGAAATGGTCTTCCAACAATCTTGAAGGAGTTCCCAGAGATGCTTAGCACTTATTGACCCTTTTGCCTTCACTCTGCGGTCCAGCTCACCCCAAACCATCTCGATTGGGTTCAGGTTCGGTGACTGTGGAGGCCAGGTCATCTGGCGCAGCACCCCATCACTCTCCTTCATGGTCAAATAGCCCTTACTTTCAAAGTTTTCCCAATTTTTCGGCTGACTGACTGACCTTTATTTCTTAAAGTCACTCGTTTTTCTTTACTTAGCTGCTTTTTTCTTGCCATAATACAAATTCTAACAGTCTATTCAGTAGGACTATCAGCTGTGTATCCACCTGACTTCTCCTCAACGCCACTGATGGTCCCAACCCCATTTATAAGGCAAGAAATCCCACTTATTAAACCTGACAGGGCACACCTGTGAAGTGAAAACCATTTCAGGGGACTACCTCTTGAAGCTCATCAAGAGAATGCCAAGAGTGTGCAAAGCAGTAATCAAAGCAAAAGGTGGCTACTTTAAAGAACCTAGAATATGACATATTTTCAGTTGTTTCACACTTGTTTGTTATGTATATAAGTCCACATGTGTTAATTTATAGTTTTGATGCCTTCAGTGTGAATCTACAATTTTCAGTCATGAAAATAAAAGAAAACTCTTTGAATGAGAAGGTGTGTCCAAACTTTTGGTCTGTACTGTATATATGTAATACATGCGCTCTTAATTTCTGATGGCATGTGTTTACCTTTGACTACATCAACATAGCGACATGTGCGCTCCAAATCCCGGATGTGACGCGACCATGCGTCCCAAATTCCGGAAGTGACGATGTTCTGCGTTCCAAATCCCGGATATGACGTCATCGTAATCGTCACATGATCCACGTATACCGGAAATGACGCCAGGTAATTGTCTAAGGCGCCGTTGTTTAAATAAGAAGCGCAACAAGACAATACTAGCCGTGTTAGCTCCCTTATCAGTCGGCGTACGCTCTTTCCAAGTTCCCATCAGTAAGTAAAATATTTCAATATAGGTATATATAACTATGAGGAATATACTGTGGGTAATGATTATTTTACATTGTGACCTTCAGGTGTAAGTATCTTTTTTTCATTCTTGACTACTATCTATATTGCATAACTTTACTATTACCCCCTGATGAACCGCTGTTGCGGTAGAAACGCGTCGGGGTTTTATGTATTTCTATTCACTATATTTCTAAGTGTCCGTCCATGAGCATCCTCTGAGACTATCTCAACTGTCTAGCTTATGATATCGGATATAGGGCAAGTTAGGGGCGCAATAGGTTTAGGTACGGGGACAGAGCACCCCCACCATCAGGAGGTGTCCCTGGGCTGAGCAAGCCATAGGGTCATAATCCTTGACCCTATTCTACTCAAATGACCCATTTACCCCTAATAGTATTACCTATATACCTCCCTCTGCATTTCTGGCCCTCGATGAAAAAACGTCATTATTTTTTGTTTTTCTGTGGAAGTATCTGACATGGAATTAGTCTGTGTAAGTGATTCACACTAGGGCTATTTTGGCCTATTACCCTTCTATAAAATTAAAGATATTTTTAACTGAGCACGTCTAAACTTAGATATTTGCACTATATCACTATTAATCACAAGTAGGTGTACTGTGGATGGCAATGAGGATGATATAATGCATTATAATAATCCACTTATCCTGAACCTCATTCTCGCTGCACTCACCTCTTCTACTGCCTATACATAGTATCACATAGGTAGTAGTAAAACACAAGGGTCCAGCCCAGCTCATTATTTGACAGGTGTGCAATAGCTACACATTACCTTGTCCAGATCAACCCTGGCAGTTATTCTGATTTTTCATTAGGTTTTATTCACTTGTGATATTGTGCAATGTGTTGGCTGTGTAATCCTTCTCATTGTTGGATATTAAATATCAAGACAAATTAATTCACACACAAAAGAATCAGCCAGCTATTAACCCTTTCAGGACCAAGCCATTTTTCACCTTAAGGACCAGGCCATTTTTAGCAAATCTGACATGTGTCACTTTATGTGGTAATAACTTTAAAAAGCTTTTAGGCCCCTTTCACACGGGCGTTGCGGATTGGGTCCGGATGCGTTCAGGGAAAATGGTGCGATTTTGACACTAAAACAAGTCAGTTTTCACTGCGATTGCATTCCATGTTTGCGTTTTTTCCACGCGGGTGCAAAACATTGTAATGTGTTTTGCACGCACGTGAGAAAAATCGGCATGTTTGGTACCCAGACCCGAACCCGGACTTCTTCACAGAAGTTTGGGTTTCGGTTAGGTGTTGTGTAGATTTTATTATTTTCCCTTATAACATGGTTATAAGGGAAAATAATAGCATTCTTAATACAGAATGCATAGTACAATAGGGCTGGAGGGGTTAAAAAAAAGTCTAAACTTAGATATTTAATTTCCTACGTGTTTACTATTGATCATCATATGATATAAATCTGGTACTTTCTTCTAATGATATAGTGCAAATACTGTAAATCAATAATGCCCTCATAGACAAATTACAACTAGGGATGAGCGAATGTCATATTTTGAAATTCGTTTTCGGTTCGTGTTGTGGTATTTACTGAATTGAGTTATGGATTCCATTACCACGGACCATAATGCAATTCCATGACGAAATGCCTTTAGAGGCATTCCGTTATAATAGAAGTCTATGGCCTGCATAACAGATCCATCCGGTTTATGTTATGCTGGAGTCCTCTCCTGCATAACGTAAACCGGATGGATCCATTTTGCAGGTCATAGACTTCTATTATGATGGAATAAATAACGGAATGCCTCTAAAGGCATTCCGTCATAGAATTGCGTTATGGTCCATGGTAACGGAATCCATAACGCAATTTAGTAAATACCACAACACGAACCGAAAACGAATTTCAAAATATGAAATTTGCTCATCCCTAATTATAACCTTCCGATTTGTGTCTCAGACAATAACTGGAGTCAGTGTGCTGACATCTACAGTATAACCAGATCTGTAATGTGTCTCAAGATGCTTGGTTAATGACCAGACTCCTTTTGCACTTGCTTATGTAACTTGGAATTGCCTCACAATGCTTGAAGTGCCACAGTCTCTTTAGCATGGGCATAATTGGTTGTCCTGGTATCATACCAATGCTACCTCCTCACATGTCCTGGAGTCATACCAATGCTACCTCCTCACATGTCCTGGAGTCATACCAATGCTACCCCCTCACATGTCTCCTTGATGTGTCAGAAGGCTTGTGGAACAACCTTTGGTACCAATTAACCTGTAAGATCTGCATTTTCATCTAAGCGGTAACAAATATATGTACAGATAGTACAGTGGGCAGTGTCTGATTAACCTACATAGTACCTATAGGTACAAATCATTAGGCCACACCAAAAAGGGTTTTCTCAAGGATTTGTAGAGGAAGGATTCCTGTTCCAGATCATGTTATTGAGTGGCTCCCACTTTTTTCGATCTGGCCCATCCATACATTACATGGCTGGCTACCATGTTATACAGAATTTCTGCTGCAGTGGCCGCTGGAGTTTAGCGAATTCGGATCAGGTTATTACCCTTTGCCTTCGGCTTCTTGCACGCGGCCGTTGTTTGGCCGTTCAGTACATTGGGTACCCCAATGCATGGGGACTATTCGTAATGGCTGCCGTGACCGATCCAGACCCATTCAACTTGAATGGGTCTGTGATCCGGCCGCACCACAAAAAAATAGACCCGGACCCATTCAAGTGGCACGGCCGTGTGCATGAGGCCTTACTGGTTCATTTGAATATGGGGTATAAAGAAACTGTTAAGGTTCCTTTACACGGGACAATTTAGCGGACGATTCTCTGCCTTCCCGGCAAGCACTTGCTTGTCAGTGAAGGAGACTGCATTTACATGCAGTGATCTCCACAGTATGGGAAGGAGTGATCACTAATGCCATTGCTCATCCCCATACAAAATTATTGTTTGAGTGCTGTTTGGACGGCATGATCTGGTTGACGGCACCAGTGTGATTTCATGAAAGATGTGAGGCTTGTTCTGTTTGCCATGACTATTTTGTCTGGTAGTACTCTGCTCTAATATTACTAGGGATACATCAGTGAAGCCAATAAAAAGTTCATGCAACAGGATAGAAAGATTGAACTGGTTCAGATATATCGTGTTTGCACTGTGTCAAGTTGATGCAGAAACCCAATGATGTGATGAAGTTAAAATGGATCTCCGGTTTTGAGGTGCTTACCATAAAATACTTTGTTACTGCATAAATAGCACTTTCCTAATATCATGAAGAATAGCTCCTATCGAGAAGCCAGTTGCAGTGAGGAACATCTAGATATTAGATGGATATATTTTTGAAAACATTTTGAAAATATTTGGGCTGAAGTTCATTCACATAATCTAAGAGCAGCCATTGGGAGAACCTAATTCATGTTTCATTTCTTGTCTTCAGTTCTAAAGAATTTTTTTAATCAAGAGAAAAATCAGTTGTGCATGTGCCCTGAAGAAGAGAAGGAATACATAGGACCACTATTTCAGACAGTAGAAGAGACTCCGCAGCCCATATCCACTAGGATTACTGGGAGAGTCCCCGGATGGATCACAGGCAGTCTATACCGCAATGGACCTGGCAGATTTGATTTCGGAAACAACAAGTGAGAGTTAATAGTTCATATACTTTGTAATGATATAAGCTACTGTCTGTCTGTCTATCTATCTAGAATCATTAATTAGGAAATCATGAATGTGTGTTAGATGCAGAGCACCCACAAATTTTGGGGCACAAGCCTTTTATATGCCAGTCTTAGGGTACTTTCACACTAGCGTTATTCTTTTGCGGTATTGAAATCCGGTAAAGAGTCTCAATACCGGAAAAAAACTCATCAGTTTTGTCCTAATGCATTCTGAAAGGAAAGCAATCCGTTCAGTATGCATCAGGATGTCTTCCGTTCCGTCGCTTGTACGGTATTCGACCGGACAAAATACTGCAGCTTGCTGCGGTATTTTTTCTGGCCAAAGTCCCGGAACACTACCGCACTTGCCGGATCTGGCATTCATTTCCATAGAGATGTATTAATGACGGATCCGGTACCAACTGTTCTGGAAATTGCCGCGTTGCCAGATCCGGTTTTCCGGTCTGCGCATGCGCCAAGACAAAGGAGGAGCTAGTTTCGCCTTTGATGTTAAAAAAAATTTGAAATACTGGATCCGCTATTCCAGATGATACCGATCCGGTATTTCACTGTATCCGTCTAACGGACCAGGAAAAAAATTACATCCGTTTACATACGGTTTGCCGGATCCGGCAGGCTGTTCCGTTGACGGAACTGTCTGCCGGATCCTCACAACGCTAGTGTGAAAGTACCCTTAGTCAAAATTCTGCTGGATGCCTCTTAATAAATATTGCACTTTTTTGTCCTGTCCATGCAACCCAAAATTGAAATCTATTCTAGCTATGGACTGGATGGCTAATTTATGTAAATTCCTGAAGCAAATAATGATAAATCCTTGGAAGCCCCACAACCTTTCATGAACTCCGCTCAAGTTTTTGAAATTCGTTACTTAGGAACCACACAGTTGGATTTGGTTTAAAAGTAGGCATGAGGGAGGTATATGGTCTGGCTAACAACAGTGTTGTCAAATCTGCATTAATTCTTTACTTCTGAGTGACAATGTACGTGGAATGAGAAAAGAGCAGTAGCTGATTTGTTGCTGATTTGAGTTCACATTTTTTGGCAGATTTAACCATTGGTTCGATGGGATGGCCCTTATGCACAAATTCACAATTGAGAATGGAAATGTAACTTACATGAGCAAGTTTCTTCAAAGTGACTCCTACAAGTCAAATGAACTTGAAAACAGGATTGTGATCTCTGAATTTGGTACGGTGGCCATGCCTGACCCCTGTAAGAGCTTGTTTCAGCGCTTTGTCTCAATGTTTGAACTACCAAGTAAGTAACTTAAATAGACACCTACCTGACATAATATAGACACAATTTTATATAAGACAGTGTTATTACAGTTTAGGACTATGTAGTTTTGTGCTAAAAGGGTTTTCCAAGATCTTTAAACAGATCTGTGCCTAATCGTGGGGGTCCAACACCCGGGACCCCTGCCGATTAGCTGTTTGAGAAGGCATCGGCTCTTCTGTGAGCGCCACGGCCTTTTATGTGCCTACCACGCATAGCTCCCATTCACTTCTATGGGGCTGAGCTGCGTCTAGACCATGTGACCAATGAACGTGTCATCCCTGGCCTAGTTAAATGTGCGAGAAGGCCGCAACATTAACAGGAGCGCCGCTGCCTTCTCAAACAACTGATCAACAGCAGTCCCATATGTCAGACCCCTACTAAGGATTGGTCATCAGTATTAAAATCTCGGAAACCCCCTTTAAGTCAGCAGACTTTGATAAAGAGGATTTGTTGAGAGTAGAACCCTTGTCCACATAATGTTAGGGAATATTTATGTCATAGATACGGACCCCCCCAAACAGAGCCTGATTTATAAGCCTAAACAGAGAGCTTGTCTGTAAGAGTAGCTCAGTTTTCCTGAGTTTTACATGTTGACCATTCAATACAATGACAAACATGTCTCTTTACACTTTCATAGGGCTGCTGAAAAGATGGTGCCTGTATAAGCAAGTAAAATAAATAACTAATTCATTGTGTTCATCCTGATCAGATAGGGTGATCATGAGAACGGTAAAATATTCCCCGGTCAGCATGGGCAAATGTGTCCTAAAAGGGAAACCTTTTGCCCATAAGTCAAAAAACGAAAAACTTTAGTGAATCCTGTTGATAACAAAGAATATCAGATACGACAATTTATTAACTGTCAAACAAAAGGCATTGTGTATATAGCACAATGTCCCTTTAATAAGATCTATGTAGGAAAGACAATACAAGAGTTTAGACGTCAGATATGCCAGCATTTAGGTAGCATTAATACCAAAGTCGACGCAACAATATCTAGACATATATCAGACAATTCCATGGTGGAGATCCTAAATGTTTGTCCTTTTGGGGTGTCTGCAAGAAGATACTTGGTGTCAGGAGGGGCGTTTTGGATGTCCTCCTGTTGCAGGAAGAGACTAAATGGATTTATCGCCTTGATAGTCTTAGCCTTAAGGGGCTGAATGAAGGGTTCACATTTTCGTCTTTCTTATAGGCCAGTGAGGAGACAGTTTAGAATTATGTAATCAGATATGTATTCAGTTATGTTCAAGTACAATAATAAAGTGAGCCATATGTGATGATGAGTATATTTTAGATGATTCCCATTCACGGTTTATACTGACGGGAGGGTAGCTATGGGCTCTGATAGGCTTTAGAATGCATGGTGAAAAAGCATACATCCAGCCTCACCACTGACAAAAACATGGTTGTATATAGTAATATAAAAAATATTAGCAACAATGCAGTTGGCTAAGTGGGTGACATAGATGTAGTTTCAAAACGTTACAATTGTTAGCATCCACTTAATATGCAGCTTTGATGTCATGCACAGCTAATTGTATAGGCAGCAGAATGTGCAGCCTTTGTGCTATGGCTATCCCCACGCCAAGGGACATTGTATGTCTGTCAGGCACAGTATGTGTGGGCAGACACATATACTTTCTAGCTGGTGCGCTGATTCGAGGTGCGCATCAGCCCGGCCACTGATTGCGTGGTCTTTCCTCTGTCCCACTAGACGCGCACTAAGTGTGCGCGCAACTGCTGGCTGCGCAGATCATGCGCGATAGCCAGTCAGTATCTTTCATTAGCTACAAGTTGGATCACGTGATCAGGACACTCCCCCTGCCTCGCTGAGATTCGTCCAGGGGTTTGGGAGGGGAGGGTGCTTGTGGAATCTGATGGGCTTTCCCATCGTCTTTGGTTATCTCCCACTAATGTGAATGGATGTGACATCTGACAATCAAATAATCTGGTGTTTTAAACCCTGCATTTGGCTGACGTCCTCAATTCTGCCCAACCCCTGATGAAGCCAGGTTACTGGCGCAACATGTCGGGGGGCAGATGCAGCTTTTAAATGTGTGTTTGTCCACTCCAATGTAGTCACCAAGCTAAAAATGTCAGCTAGGCAATCTGTAATCACAATCTAGTGATAGCGCTTTTGCACTTCAGCTGCAGCACTAGCCAGTGAGCCAACTGTCAAATAGTCAGCTAGTTTAGCCAGCAAGCGTGTATTTCAGCCAGTGCACCAGCTAGTAAGCCAAATGCAGTATTGCCAATCAGTCAGCTAAGGTAGTGGCTATATAAGGGTATGTGTGCGGTGTGACGGTGAGTGAATGAATCAGTGTCTGACAGCTATTGACATAGTGTCAGATAATTTCTCAACACAGTGAGAGCATTTGTAGATCAGTGAAGTAACTGGAAATCCTACAACTGGTAGCTCCCAAAATAAGGGCACACTTATTCTGCCATGCACCTTTAGCATAGAAATGTCAGTGACTCGATCAAAGGCTTTTTCCGCGTCGGTACTAAGTAACACTAGTGGAATATTTTTAGAGGATGCATATTTTATGGCGTTTATGAGCCTTACTGAATTTCTGGGTCTTATGTTTTGTAATACTTCTGTTGTATCCTCAAATAAAATAAAAAGACTTATTCCAAAAAAACAAAAAAATGAAATGTCAGTTACAGTAGGTAAATAACTAAGTATCTGACAACTACTGCCACGGTGTCAGATAAGTTCTCAACGTTGTGAGAGGATGTGTACATCAGTGAAGTAACTTGATTACAACCTATCAATACGTAGCTCTTAAAATAAGGGCACACAGACCCAGCCACATATCTAGGGCATGTGAATGTCAGTGAATTAATTGACGTTCAATCACAGGTCTGACAGCTACTGATAAAGTATCAGATTAAAATACATACCTTTTTTCTGCTGCATTACTAAGCTGGTGGTTAGTAATATAAACTGACTCACTGGTAATTAAATGATGGGTGTTAAGGAGTAAGAGGAGATTGTGTACACGGATGTCTCCTGAACGGGTGGTGGAGATGTGCACAAAGAAGTGGCAAACAAAGTTTTTAACCTGTGTGTTGGCTCACAGCCGTTTTCATTACACAAATAAAAGTGAAGTTTTAATTGATTTACTACCTGGGTCAAGTTAGGTAATGAGCTGCTTAGGCTTTGGAATATTTTTTAAAAGGGAAACAACAAACAATTCCTTTCTTATCCTGAATAATCAGACTGCTACTAGTAAAGAAGCCCTTTTCTTCACACTTGAGATTGAGCTTTTTTCCTCTAGCCAGAGAAGGTCATCTTCTTGTCTTTAGAGCCGTTTATGGTATTTTAGTATGAACCATTTATATATTTCTGCAAGTTGACCATATTCTCTCTTTTAACCTCTTAATGACACAGGGCGTACAAGTACGCCCTGATGTCCTGGTACTTAAGGACACAGGGCGTACCTGTATGCCCTGTGTATTTCCGATCACCGCCGTCCGGCGGGCGGTGATCGGAACAAGGTGCCTGCTCAAATCATTGAGCAGGCACCTTGGGTCAATGCCGAGGGGGGTCCTGTGACCCCACCCCCCTGTTTCGGCGATCGCAGCAGATTAACCCCTTCTATGCTGCTACCGCGGCATAGAAGGGGTTTGTGTTTGAGGGAGCGCATCGAGTCCACGCGCTGCTGTGGCGGGGACTTGATGTCTCAGAAGGCAGCCCGATGCCGTACAGAGGCTGCCCAATGCCTTGCACAGCATCGGGACCTGCCTTCTACGGGAGCCGAGGAGATCCAGCCTCAGGCTGGGTCTCCTAGGCAACCTGTTGGTGTACTACTCACTGTAGTACACGAACAGGCAATGCATTACAATACAAATGTATTGTAATGCATTGCAGAGGGGATCAGACCCCCAAAAGTGAACATCAGAAATAAAGTAAAGAAAAAAAAAAGTAAAGAAAAAATGTTTTTAATAAAATTAAGAAATTAATAAAATTAATAAAGTATAAAAAGAAAAGAAAAAACGCCCCTTTCCGCTTATTTTATAATAAAAAACAGAAAAAGAAAAAAAAAACACATATATTAGGTATCACCACGTCCGTAATGACCGGCTCTAGAAATATATCACATGATCCACCCTGTCCGATAAATACCATAAAAAATATGTGGGTGATTCAGTCAGCACAACCCTGTATGCAGGTGCACATCGCTATGGCGAAATACATATACAAACGCAAAATACAAATGCAATAGCACTCTGCAACCAGCATTCTGCCCTGCCTCTATGCTGGATGAGGCATTGGTGTACATTTTGGCCAAAGCGGAATAAGCCACTCACCACGTCAAAATATATAAAAACGGTGTCACCTTACATCACAAAAAGTGCAACACCAAGTGATCAAAAAGGCGTATGCCCCCCAAAATAGTACCAATCTAACCATGACCTCATCCTGCAAAAAATGAGCCCCTACCTAAAAAATCGGCCAAAAAAAAAAAAAAAAATGCCTCAGAATATGGAGACACTAAAACATCATTTTTTTTTGGTTTAAAAAAGGCTGGTATTGTGTAAGACTTAAGTAAATAAAAAAAAGGATACATATTAGGTATCGCCGCGTCCGTAAGAACCTGCTGTATAAAAATATCACATGACCCAACCCCTCAGGTGAACGCTGTAAAAAAAGCCTTATTTTGTCACCTTACATCACAAAAAGTATAATAGCAAGCGATCAAAAAGTCATACGCACCCCAAAATAGTGCCAATCAAACAGTCACCTCATCCCGAAAAAAATGAGCCCCTACACAAGACAGTCGCCCAAAAAAATAAATAAAACTATGGCTTTCAGAATGTGGAGACACTAAAGAATAATATATATTTTTTCAAATGATTTGTTATGTAAAACTGAAACAAATAACCAAAAAAAAGTTGTCATATTTGGTATTGTCGCGTCCGTGACAACCTGCTCTATAAAAATACCACATGATCTAACCTGTCAGATGAATGTTGTAAATAACAAAAAATAAAAACAGTGCCAAAACAGCTATTTCTTGTTACCTTGCCTCACAAAAAGTGTAATATAAAGCAACCAAAAATCATATGTACCCTAAAATAGTACCAACAAAACTGCCACCCTATCCCGTAGTTTCCAAAATGGGGTAACTTTTTTGGAGTTTCTACTCTAGGGGTGCATCAGGGGGGTTTCAAATGGGACATGGTGTCAAAAAACCAGTCCAGCAAAAACTGCCTTCCAAAAACCATATGGCATTCCTTTCCTTCTGCGCCCTGCCGTGTGACCGTACAGCAGTAAACTACAGAATCAGGGCCATAAATATTGAGTTTTGTTTGGCTGTTAACCCTTGCTTTGTAACTGGAAAAAATGGATTCAAATGAAAAATCTGCCAAAAAAGTGAAATTTTGAAATTGTATCTCTATTTTCCATTAATTCTTGTGGAACACCTAAAGGGTTAACAAAGTTTGTAAAATCAGTTTTGAATACCTTGAGGGGTGTAGTTTGTAAAATGGGGTCATTTTTGGGTGGTTTCTACTATGTAAGCCTCACAAAGTGACTTCAGACCTGAACTGGTCCTGAAAAAGTGGATTTTAGAAATTTTCTGAAAAATTTCAAGATTTGCTTCTAAACTTCTAAGCCTTGTAACATCCCCAAAAAATAAAATGGCATTCACAAAATGATCCAAACATGAAGAAGACATATGGGGAATGTAAAATAATAACTATTTTTGAAAGTATTACTATCTATTATGAAAGTAGAGAAATTGAAATTTGAAAATGTTTCCAAATTTTTTGTAAATTTGGTATTTTTTTTATAAATAAAAAAGAATTTTTTTGACTCCATTTTACCACTGTCATGAAGTACAATATGTGATGAAAAAACAATCTCAGAATGGCCTGGATAAGTAAAAGCGTTTTAAAGTTATTCACACATAAAATGACACTGGTCAGATTTGCAAAAAATTGGCCTGGTCCTTAAGGTGAAATATGGCCGTGTCCTTAAGGGGTTAAAGACTAAATAGTTCCCTCTTTTTTGCAAAAAAGTTTATTAAAAACATTCCGCCGGTTTGTGCCTATTTGTCTTATGCAGACCTACCATATGTGTCTCCATGGATACAGACTACAAAAGAACCCCTGTGTAGTCTGCTCCTGCAGACCTGATAAAATGTAACAAATCTATATATATAGGCTCTAAACAAATGGTCTGCCCTGTGCATGAGTTTGTTTTAATTATTTAATCAGTTTACAAATAAAAGTAGACATGTCAATTACACTGTACTCAACTCAACCTTAATAGATTACCATGCACATGTAATGCATGTCCTGCTGTAAACATGAAATAATGGGAACAGAAGCGGAAATTAAGTTTGGATGGATCAATTGGATCAATTCAATATGCAAGCATTAACTGGAAGCACATGAGAACTAGACCCCAAGCAGCACTGCTATAGCCGATGGCACAGGGAAAATATGTAGAGGTTTCTTGCAAAAGAAAACTTTGTCCTTATATGCCCTCAGATGAGAGGCCAAGTGTATGTTGTTGTTCAACTGGTTTACCAATTCTGCCAGGTCTGTGCAGCATGATATCTTCAAAGTTATTTTCTCACACGACGCACACAATCCTTGCATCATACAGTTAAAAGCACTCAAGATATATATATATATATATATATACACATATATATACATACTAATTTGAGTTTTTCTCATCAAATTAAGAATATAGGTGCTTAAAATGTGTATAGAGGACTTCAGGGGTGGGTCATTATGCATGGCCCCCTTTTACATAGGCCCCTGCTTCTGCCCGGTTATGTCCGCTGGCCTCCTTACCCACAAAAGTCACATGTGCACATGATCCTACTACGCCTGTGTCTCATGGGAGCTACACTGGGATTCAAAGTTTCTACAACTTGTCTGTCAGGGGATCTGTCAGGCATATTGCAGCCTACTATTGGAACAGCAGCCAGGTCCTGCTGAGCCTCTGCATTATCTGAAAGCACTTACCTCTTGTGCCAAGCCTTTCGACCCCTGGGAATGCAGATCAAGAGTTCTGGTGAGAGTGACATGCCCTTGACAGCCATCTTCTACTGCTGGTTGCAGATGGGCCCTAGTTTCTCAAAGGGAGAGTGCCCAGAGCTGGCTGTCCTCATCTGCAAGCCCCACAGATTATATCCACCATCCTCAGTGCCTTTGACTAAGAAACATCTGGAACTTGTGCCAACTGGGGGTCTCTGTGAGACACAGCTGCTGCAGCCAACTCTCCCAGAGGCTCTAGATTGCACTGCTCACTGCTGACCATGGCACCGTATGCTGGGCGGTATATTGGACAGAAGACCATCAGAGACAGTCCTCTGATTGGAGTGATCACAGTTAAGTAAAACCCTTGCTTCTCAAATACACCTAAGGGCGAGTACACATCTGTGTTGGAAATTCTGTTCAGGGCCCTTCTCGCAGATTCCATTAATTCTGAACGGCAACTGAACAGTCAATTGATTCTTTTCAGCTCTGTGTGGGTCTGTTATGTGGCCTATCTGGCTCTTTCGTTATTTCATTGTTCTACTCCTCTAATGGAGAAGAAACACGGAAAGTGTTGCAGTGATGTGAATACAGGTTCCTTTTTCACTTTTCCTTTTCTGCACTTAGTCATGCACATACCAAAACTGCTCTGTCAGAGACTTGCTGGGCAGCGCTGCCAACTAGTGGCTAGGCTTGATATTTCTAGCAGTAACATTCTTAAAAAATGTGTCCCATTATTGACCTAAGACTTTGATGGCGAACCATTTAGAGGCAGAGTGCCCAAACTGCAACCCAAATCCCACTTATTTTTTACAAAGTGCCAACACGGCAATTTAACCTGAATACTACCGTCCAATATAGTATATCTTCCATGTACTTTATCATGTAGCTATAATAGCCTGCTTACATTCAATGCGCTGCCTGTGCTGTTCATAGTGCGCCCTGCGCTGATGAATGGCAGGAAAAGTCTAAGGCATATTGGTACTCCTTAGACTTTTTCCAGGGAACGGGTCCCCACAGAGAGGACTCTGAGTGCCACCTCTGGCACCCGTGACATAGGTTTACCACCACTGACCTAAGGCCTTATTGACAGTCTTTGATTGATGGAAAACAGGTTCAGGTCTAAACACAGAACAGGTGCAGATTTTTCCCTTAAACCATATCTCTGTGGAAGCTCCACTCCTGGTTTGGGCTTGCAATCACTGATGGAAATCATTGACCAAAACACTGACTTCTGAATAAAGCCTAACAACCAGACTAACCAGAAATACATCTATATTAGGCATATTTCTGGCGCAGATTGCGGTGCAAAGATTATTTGCACCGCAATCTGCGACTTTTCCCCTCTCACGCCAGGTTTTTATGCATGTTTTATGCGTAGAAAAAATGGTCTAAATCTACGCCAGCAAGGGAGCTGGCACAGATGTTGAAGAGGCGGTGGATCCAACAAAGTTATGTAACTTCGGCGGACCACTGCCAGCTCAGTGTCTTAGTAAGACTGGCTTCAAAAACCCAGTCATAATAAGTGTGCTTCACTGCCTGCTGCAGCCAAATGTCTTTGATGTTTACTGGCAGCATGTGCATGTTGTACATGACATATAAAATGATGAGTCACATACTATGGCACGCAGTATAATGTAGCTCCAAGACTCAATTTCCCTGGGGTACATTCATATCCAGCAGACTCAACCTGCAATGGCACCATCTACCTTTGTTCTATTCCCTCTTAGAATGCACAAATTGTTACTCAACCACTTATGTGATATGGCTAACACAGGAAAAGCAGCTAAGATGCCTAACTCACCACAAACTGGATTGTCACCCCAGTTATTGGCTAGTAAGCATGGGACATTCGTACATCCTCTCCATCCAGAGTCCAAGCCCTGCACAACTAATTAAATCTGAGTTGGATGCTATCCACAAGTTACCTACTCCCATCACGTGTTGTATTCTCAGTGGAATGGTCCATGACAGTGGTGCAAGAGGTCTCCAGACTGCTCATGTTATTACTGGATAAACAGAATGCTATCAGGGTGCTGTGCTGGAAATAATGATATATAGAAACTTAAGGTTTTGGGGGGTGGGAACGCTGCCTCTCTGTTTAAATGAGAAAAAAAGATATAAGTTTTGCAGCAGCTGTATTATTAAGCAATGTGTCGCAGCCCCTCACTCCCTCAAACTGCTTTCCCTGATAAAAGTTCTACACAATTATTTATTTCCCTACACTGTTCCTGTTACACTAGAAGAGATGCCCGCTTGTGATTCTGTATACTGTCTAAGATCATTTTCTGTCCTACACCATTCATCCTCATTAACAGCTCAACACAGAATGACGTCCTACACAGGCATTTCCCTCCCTGCTGCCCCACTTTTTGGCTGATCCAGGCTGTCCTACAGCCTATGAGCCACAAGCACTCCCCCCTACTTCCTCCCAGGGTCGTGTGAGCATCCTTCTTCTTATTCCTTCATGGTTTTGCCCGCCAACATGTGCAGTAAAATGGCACTGCGAGCCTTTTTACTGGATTTGTACGACGTGAGCATGAAAAGCTTTAAGTTCTTTCAGCAGACAAATTTATGTAAATTTTGTAACAAACCCGGTTCATTAATTGATTTGCTCATCCATATACTGTATATATCTCTAAGATGTACACTAGAGATGAGCGAATTTCATAATTTGAAATTCGTTCACACGTCGTTTGGTGGTAAAAGGTGAATTGCGTTATGGATTCCGTTACCACGGACCATAACGCAATTACATGACGGAATGTCTTTAGAGGCATTCTGTTATTCATCCCGTCATAAACAGAAGTCTATGGGCTGCAAAACGGATCCGTCCGGTTTCCGTTATGCAGGGAGATCCGTTTTGCAGCCCATAGACTTCTATTATGACGGAATGAATAACGGAATGCCTCTGAAGGTATTCAGTTATGCATTCAGTCATGGAATTGCGTTGTTGTCCGTGGTAACGGAATCCATAACGCAATTCACATTTTACCACCAAACGAAGTGTGAACCGAATTTCATAGGCGGAAATTCACTCATCTCTAACGTACATCTCCATTGTGCATCCCCATAAGCAGACATTGAACATTATCTATGGTTCTGTGAGATCATTTAGCCTTTCTGGACCAGGATCTGCAACTTTAGTAAAACGCACTTTAGCAAATCTGTACTCTTCAAAGTACTTTGGGGTCTGTTTGGCTAGGTGGATCCTAAACAATATCCTTGCAATCCAGGGACCAGGTAGTTACTCCACATGATCGCTCTGGCAGCATGTAAGACAATTCTTCAAACATAGATAGACCCACAGGTCCCCGCCAAAGGAACTATGTCTACAAAAACTCAAATTTCTATTTAAGATAGACTGGATTCAGGAGACCACTCAGATAGAGTTGAAGGGAGCTCCAAAGTGCTGCTACCATTAAAAAAACATTTTATTTCAAACAAAAATTATTTTTAAAATATAGGCATTGATGGTACTGGATTGCTAGACAGAGGGAGAG
Source organism: Bufo bufo (assembly GCF_905171765.1). NCBI lineage: Eukaryota > Metazoa > Chordata > Amphibia > Anura > Bufonidae > Bufo > Bufo bufo. The sequence continues at coordinate 79,275,958 of NC_053389.1, forward strand.
AGCTGCAGCTGCTATGCCTGTGGTGGGCTTACCAACTGTGCAAAATCCAGAGTTGCGCCTTCATTCACACAACATTATCCGGTAAGAGTTCACATTACTTGGTGTGTGGTTGTTTGGTAATGGAGGGTTCCACTTGGGGCGCCTTTGCTTCTTTTCCAGATTCAACCTTACCTAGATCTCCATAACTATTGGTTGTTAAATTTGGGTTCAGTTACATTTTGTTTGTTACTGTATTTCATTGTTTCTCAGAAAACTTTACATACCATAAAAAAAAAAAATCTTGAACAAGACCCTGAATGTTGTTAAATAAAAATAATGCTATACTTAACACGGAGTATATCGATTGGCTTCAGTGGTTACAGCCCATATACCTGCACATCACTGATTCAGTCTGTAAACGAGCAGAGCCAGGACTGGACAGGTGGTACAGAGAATGGCACTGATGAAAAAGGTAAGTATAGCATCTTTTTGTATTCTACACCATTAGGGGACTTGTTCAAGATTTTTAATTATCTTGGACAACCCCTTAGCTATATAACTATTTTGCCTGTCCACACTACATAATAATAGATATAAAGGTGACCCCCTACCCCCATCTAAACTATTCGACTTGACAGCGGCGAATCAATGGATGTCGTATATCTGGACTTCTCCAAAGCATTTGACACTGTACCGCATAAAAGGTTAGTATATAAAATGAGAATGCTCGGACTGGGAGAAAACATCTGTATGTGGGTAAGTAACTGGCTGAGTGATAGAAAACAGAGGGTGGTTATTAACGGTACACACTCAGATTGGGTCACTGTCACTAGCGGAGTACCTCAGGGGTCAGTATTGGGCCCTATTCTCTTCAATATATTTATTAATGATCTTGTAGAAGGCTTGCATAGTAAAGTATCAATTTTCGCAGATGACACTAAACTGTGTAAAGTAATTTACACTAAAGAGGACAGTATACTACTACAGAGGGATCTGGATAGATTGGAGGCTTGGGCAGATAAGTGGCAGATGAGGTTTAACACTGATAAATGTAAGGTTATGCACATGGGAAGGAAAAATGCAAGTCACCCGTACATACTAAATGGTAAAACACTCGGTAACACTGACATGGAAAAGGATCTAGGAATTTTAATAAACAGCAAACTAAGCAGCAAAAACCAGTGTCAGGCAGCTGCTGCCAAGGCCAACAAGATAATGGGTTGCATCAAAAGGGGCATAGATTCCCGTGATATGAACATAGTCCTACCACTTTACAAATCGCTAGTCAGACCACACATGGAGTACTGTGTACAGTTCTGGGCTCCTGTAAACAAGGCAGACATAGCAGAGCTAGAGAGGGTTCAGAGGAGGGCAACTAAAGTAATAACTGGAATGGGGCAACTACAGTACCCTGAAAGATTATCAAAATTAGGGTTATTCACTTTAGAAAAAAGACGACTGAGGGGAGATCTAATTAATATGTATAAATATATCAGGGGTCAGTACAGAGATCTATCCCATCAGCTATTTATCCCCAGGACTGTGACTGTGACGAGGGGACATCCTCTGCGTCTGGAGGAAAGAAGGTTTATACACAAACATAGAAGAGGATTCTTTACGGTAAGAACAGTGAGACTATGGAACTCTCTGCCTGAGGAGGTGGTGATGGTGAGTACAATAAAGGAACTCAAGAGGGGCCTGGATGTGTTTCTAGAGCGTAATAATATTACAGGCTATAGCTACTAGAGAGGGGTCGTTGATCCAGGGAGTTATTCTGATTGCATGATTGGAGTCGGGAAGGAATTTTTATTCCCCTAAAGTGGAGAAAATTGGCTTCTACCTCACAGGGTTTTTTGCCTTCCTCTGGATCAACTTGCAGGATAACAGGCCGAACTGGATGGACAAATGTCTTTTTTCGGCCTTATGTACTATGTTACTATGTTACTATGTTACTATACCTTAAAGGGGTTATCCAATCCTATAAAATGTCCCCCCATATGCCGGGCCCCCCACACTGAATATACGCGATGCTAGGGAGGCTCGTCCCTGTCACCGCCTGCCATTGGCGGCTCCCCCCCGACACAGGATGTTTTCATCCGCGCACGGGGAGAAGCAGCAGCAGCGGGATGCGGGGACCAGGAGTGGCGCAGGGAGCGGGGACCCAGGTAATTATATTCTGTGTGGGGGGCCTGGCATATTGGGGGCTTTTTATAGGATTGGTTAACCCCTTTAAAAGGTTCGCTAACCATTTAAAAACTTTTTAAAAGCCCTGAATCCATTTTTCCAATGCCAGCAGTACAGTGAAATCCGTACACCAGTATACCTCTGACATGTCTGTGATGTACCAGTGTACAAACTATAAAGCGCGATAGACACCCAAAACTTCAGGTGCCTATTTGTTTAGTAAAGCAGTAAAATCCATAAATGAAGAATACTAGAAAATTAATTTCAGGGCATTTAAAACATGTTTAAATAAACTTGACTCATGGGTCCCTCTCCACCCTTTCCCCCTCCTTCCAATAGTTGTTTTGTAATTATCATTAGGTAATGAGACGGGGTTGCCAGGTGATCAATGTCCCTAGATGCTGGCCAGGTCTCCAATCACTCACGTCATCATGTCTCTGCTCCATTGTTTAGCCATAGTGCATTCTCATTTAACTCCTCCATATACGACCCATTTTGATGTTGTGTACAGGCTCATCAAATATTTGTTCCCATTTCATAGACAGATATTTTGTTACTTAATTTTAGTTGGATGTTGTAACTAACTATATGAAGGAAATTATAAAGAAAAACAGAGAGAAAAAAAAGAACAAGAAACCCAGACTGCTTGTGCAAAAAATGTGAAATCAAAAACTGCTACCAGCCTTCCAAAACTAGTATGAAACTACAGCTACCCCTCGGTATACACCAGAGCGCACTGCAAGGCAAACTAGTAGCAGACCTTCCAGAATGTACAGAGACTCCATACAAAAAGAGTTGTTAGTAAGCAGGGTCAAAACCCAGGAGAGACAGACATGATGAATGCAGTACACAAGAGGCTAATCCAGAGACAAGCTAAGGTCGGTTACCAGTAGTTAAAAGCAGGAACAACATCCAAAGGCATTATTCAAAAACAGGCCAGAAGTTAGATTATCAGAAAAGACTGTAGTAACAGTGAGAGCCCTGAATACAAACACAATCACTGGCAAGTTACCCAAGAAATTGCAGTCTTAATTCCCCCACTTAGGTCTAGAATTGGGCACAGAATCAGTACCCTGATTGATTCGTCTGCCAGTCGCACTGGCAGGTACACCTGCCGGAACTAGATAGGTCAGCATGGCAACCCTTTCAGCACCGTCCTGCATGGTGATTTGGCAGGGAGAGCTCCTGACACATTGTGTGACATTTGATAAATTTGTCGCAATTTACACCAAATCATACTGAATTACAATTGGCCTCCAGAGCGGAATGGAGACTGATCAGAGGCAAACGGATGCATTTTGAGCGGATCCTTTTCGATTCAGAATGCATTAGGGCAAAACTGATCCATTTTGGACCGCTTGTGAGAGCCCTGAACGGATTTCACAAACGGAAAGCCAAAATGCGAGTGTGAAATTAGCCTAAGTCTGAATGCAGTAGAAGGTGGACCAGAAGGATAAACAGCAGGGGTCGCTATGGGAGAGGAAAATGTACATAAAAAAACTGAGCAATATTTTCATTGTATGTATATTGCAATAATACTTAATTTTGAATGCCCTATTCATTCCAAAATAATACTTTTCATAGAATAAACCCCTTTAAGAAGAATGTATCCACAGCCATATAAAAAGTAACACCCCATGTAAAGTTTTATTTTTTAACAGTGTACAGATATATATATAGTAAATATATACAGTGTATATATATACAGTACAGACCAAAAGTTTGGACACACCTTCTCATTCAAAGAGTTTTCTTTATTTTCATGACTATGAAGGCATCAAAACTATGAATTAACACATGTGGAATTATATACATAACAAACAAGTGTGAAACAACTGAAAATATGTCATATTTTAGGTTCTTCAAAGTAGCCACCTTTTGCTTTGATTACTGCTTTGCACACTCTTGGCATTCTCTTGATGAGCTCCAGAGGTAGTCATCTGAAATGGTCTTCCAACAGTCTTGAAGGAGTTCCCAGAGATGCTTAGCACTTGTTGGCCCTTTTGCCTTCACTCTGCGGTCCAGCTCACCCCAAATCATCTCGATTGGGCTCAGGTCCGGTGACTGTGGAGGCCAGGTCATCTGGCGAAGCACCCCATCACTCTCCTTCATGGTCAAATAGCCCTTACTTTCAAAGTTTTCCCAATTTTTTGGCTGACTGACTGACCTTCATTTCTTAAAGTAATGATAGCCACTCGTTTTTCTTTACTTAGCTGCTTTTTTCTTGCCATAATACAAATTCTAACAATCTATTCAGTAGGACTATCAGCTGTGTATCCACCTGACTTCTCCTCAACGCAACTGATGGTCCCAACCCCATTTATAAGGCAAGAAATCCCACTTATTAAACCTGACAGGGCACGCCTGTGAAGTGAAAACCATTTCAGGGGACTACCTCTTGAAGCTCATCAAGAGAATGCCAAGAGCGTGCAAAGCAGTAATCAAAGCAAAAGGTGGCTACTTTGAAGAACCTAGAATATGACATATTTTCCGTTGTTTCACACTTGTTTGCTATGTATATAATTCCACATGTGTTAATTCATAGTTTTGATGCCTTCAGTGTTAATCTACAATTTTCATAGTCATGAAAATAAAGAAAACATTTTGAATGAGAAGGTGTGTCCAAACTTTTGGTCTGTACTGTATATATATATATATATATATATATATATATATATATATATTAATCAGGTGGTAAAGTGGTGTATGGCAGGTATGTGTCTCTGAGGCTTCTTGTCTTAGTGATGTAAGTCCTGGTAGAATTTATAACTTCTTTTTCAATTTTATAACTTGGGGCAGATTGGAATAGGCCAAATGTGTGTGCCTGAAAATGCACCGGTGGTATGAAATTGGGCCGAAACAGGTAGTTCTGACTATATAGGAGGGGAGACAATTCCATCTCCCAATACTGGGTGGGTGGAGCAGGTGAGGCAGTTGGAAAGAGCGCCTCATCCTGCTATTGTTGCCACAAATTAATAACACATCATATGGAACGTGGATCATTAACACTGTTTGGGTCTGATTGCATACCGCCTCACTAATCCTGCAGAGGAGGGCACTAGAGTTTTACAGAAGGCCTCCTCTGTATTCTCTTAAGCGGTCTTTTCAAGTTACATCAACACCCACTTGTTGATTTGGACCCTGGTCGCATCCTTTGTTCATGGTTGTGCCTAGTGCCGCTTTCTTGGGGCTAGACGTGTGGCTGGGTCCATAGTGGATGCTGTCCCTGTGTCCTTAGTGGTAATGGTCTGTATCAAAGGGGGCTCAGGAGCATCCATTAGGGTGGGCTTGAATTCCTTCTTGTTCACTTCCATCTTCATAATATGGTGGCTTAGTTGATCCTCGGGCAAACTGCCACTTGATCTGTGTTTGGCAAGGCCAAAAAAATGAAGAATCACCAGAAAGTGAAGTCTTGGGGACACTGGCACTATGGTATGGACCAAAGAGGTCTTTGGTGGTACCGTAATGCCCATTTTAACACCCCAACTCACCCACCATAAAAATTGCAACTGTCCCACATACTGTAAGTGTACAGCTTCTTGTTGGGGGTGCATTTGGTCCAGGCCTAAGCAAGATCTTGGAGAAGTACTCTGACAAAAAGAAGTCCTCCTGGAAGGAAAGAGCTAGCCCAAAGGAGAAAAGCTAAAAAACATTCTCTTTATTCCCAGACACAAGGTTGCCATCAGTGCAGTACTGTGGTCAGGAGCCTAGGCTTAGCCACATTAAAGGGGCTGCTCAGGCCATGTATATTGATGACCTATCGTCAGGATACATAATCAACACCTGATTGGCGGGGGTCTGACACCCAGCACCCCCGCTGATCACCTGTTTAAAGAGGTGGTGGTGCTTCATGAGATGTATTGACTCGCTCCATTCACAAAACAATATTTGGTATTTCTGTAATCATAATAACCTTACAGTATAGTGAACACATTATTTATGGTGATCAGTAAACAGCATAAATAAAAATGGTGCAATTACCCCCCCCCCCACCCACATTTAACCCATAACAAAAGTTGATAGAAATAAAAATCTTCCTGATGTGTAGAGCAAAATCTCAGAAAACCCTTTTAATCAGTATTAGTGACTGTTCAGACTGTACCTACATTTTTGGTGCATTTTCTGTGCCTAGAGCCTCTGGTGCTTGCACCAGTGTACTTGACCTCAGTGGGTCAGCTGCCAACTACACTGGGACTATCCCAAGACGTAGCTTTCTGGTTGCTCCTCTGCTGTGAAGTCTGAGATTCTAGATTTCTGTACAAGGGGGTAAAGGATGAATACCAGGGGAGCGCTGGAATAAACCCCTTAGGGTTTAGCCCAAAGCCAAGTCAGTGGGTCCACACTCACTAATCCGTAACACAGTGTTTCCGATTTTTCCATCTGAATTGAGTGCATTTTTCATGCACATAAAGAAAAAGTGAAGAATACAAATCTACATCTCCTAGCAACCATCAGTGAAGTTTTTCATGCAAGCCCCATTCACATCTCTGGAGCCAAAACTATGAAAAATGCACAAAAATGATGTGCGTTTTCCTGAACGCAAAGATGATGCATAAAAAACAACGCTCATGTACACAGACCCATTGAAATGAATGACTCAGGATTCAGTCCGGATTCTACAGTATGTGTTCACTACACACATTGCATACAAACTGTAAACTCGCTTGTCTGAAATTAGCCTAAAGCCTATCAGATCCAGGGAAAAGATCCCCCTGTACATCTAAAAGCTCATTCTACTAGATTCATGTTGGTTTTCTTGGGCTGAGAGGGCCTGCGCACCTATTGATCAGAAATGCAGAACAGTCACTTGAACGAGTCTTTATATATTCACGAAACACTTCCGTCTGGATCTTCATTTAGCAATGATCTGTTATTTGGAAGAAGTGTCCTTCACAAAGTTGTCCTGCCCTAATCTATTTATTTTGCATTCTCCTGTGCTGGTGCTGTCAGGGAGGTGCCGAGGAAACATTAGGATTTTGTTTATTGGTCTGTCTAATAAAATTGAACTTTGGGATGTACAAGGCCCACTTTGACTTGTATGTAAAAAGACTGTTCTTTCTTCCCTGTCTTGTTTCCTGATAATACTTTTTTCTCCTCTACTACGTGCTCTTCCTGCTTGTCTTCCGGCTGTTTTGATGGTTTTGTTTTTTTTGGCAGCCGCTTTTGATTATGCATTCTCCTGTGCTGGTTCTGTCCTGGAAGTGTAGAGAGAACATTTGGATTTTTTTTTATTGGTCCAAATATTTTTTTTTAACTTTGGCCCACTTTGACTTGCCTTTGAAGACTGTTCTATGTTTTCTGTGATCTTTCCTGCTATTTTATTTTCTCCTATACTACGTGCTCTTCCTGCTTCTCTTCCAGCTGTTTTAAACTTTTTTTCTTTCTTTTTTTTTTGGCAGCCTCTTGGACGTATAGAGAGAAAATTAGGATTATTTTTATTGGTCCATCTAATAAAAATGAACTTTGGGATGCACAAGGCCTACTTTGACTTACCTTCAAAGACTGTTCTTTCTTCCCGGTCTTGTTTCCTGACACATACTTTTTCTCCTCCACTATGTGCCCTTTCTGCATCTTTTGCTGCTGTTTTGAATGTTTCATCCTTTAGGCAGCTGCTCTTCATTTTTCATTAGCTTTTCTTTATTTAACAGTCTATTCCTTATCTTTACTTGAAACGTCCACTTGTTCACTTAGAATCTGCATATATCAAATCACAAGCAAGCGATTTTGCTTGTCCAGCTAATACAGCTTCTCTTTGTTGTGTAATTGAACCAATATAACTTGACTTAACACCCACGTCTGTCACCATGTTGCATCACTGTTACCAATTTGTCAACTGTCATGAGGTAGCTGACTGCAAACAGTTCTCTCTACATTTCTTTGTGTCTACATTAACCACTATATCACTTTACAATCTTTCAATGGGGGTAAGATTTGTAGAAGACATTTATAGCATCTGTCCAGTTTCAAGGATGTTTGACATTAAATCTTTTGCCGATATTGTATCCCTCTTTTTCAAGACCTTTATTTCTTTCCTGATACATTATCTTTTCACTTTTTTTCTCTCCTCCGCTACCTGCTCTTCCAGCTTCTTTTTTTTTCTTTTCTCTTTTTGGAAGCCACTTTAGACTTTGCATTTGCCTTTCTTGATTTAACAGTCTATTCTTCATCTTTACTTGAAACATTCCAACATAAGAAAAAGGCTACCAATTTGGTAACATAGCTGCGTGTTTTTTAGAAATCTGCCACTCCAGTATAGAATCACGCACACACAGTACATCCTTAGTAAATATAATCAAGACTTCATTAGTACATAATATACAATAAATTTAGCACTTGCACTTTATATCAGTTGCGGTGGTCAGACATACACCATTGGGCGTATTGATTTATATAACTGGTATGATATGGTGGTATTATAGCCCCAGTGTGCTTCTGGTTTGTTTTTGTATGCCGCCGCTATTGATCTTAATATTTGATCTTTTTATTGTATATTATGTACTAATAAAGTCTTGATTATATTTACTGTGTGTGATTCTACATTGGAGTGGTAGTTTACTTGGAACATATATCAAATCATATGCAAGTGATTTTGCTTGTCCAGGTAATGCAGCTGCTCTTTGCCACGTAACGGCCCCATTTATAACGTAACTTACCACCCATGTCTGTCACTGTGTTACATTACTGTTACCAACTTATAACCTGTCATGATGTGCCTGACTGCAAACAGTTCCTTCTACATGTCTCTTCATGTCTACTAATTCATGATTTTGTGCTCTTTCACTGGAGGCAAGTTTTGTGGAAGAAATTTCTAGCTTCTGTCCGGTTTCAAGGTTGTTTGGCATGCAATATTTTTCTGATATTTTTTTTCTTCTTTTTGAAGACTATTCTTTCTTCGCAGTCTTCTTTCCTGCTAAATTTTGTTTTCTTTTTTTTCTCCTCCACTATGTGCTCTTGCTGCTTTTTTCTCTTTTTTGCAGCCGCCCTTGATTTTGCATTAGTATTTTCATTGGTAAATTATATATTTAATATCTCGTCAAAATAGCCCCAATCAGTAGTATCAATAGTTTGCTGGGGTTATTGCACTTTCTTTATGTGATTCAACATGGTGTTTTCTGTCTGATCAGAAACATTTTCTTGTTCAGTTTCAACTTGAAAACAACATTGTGATTAACACTTTCCTTTACATTTAATATCTTGAGATAATGGATAAAAAAACAGATTCCTCAATGGTTGATACAGACGTAGCAGAATTAACAGTCAGTCATAACGTGTTAATTAGATGTGATAACTCACTAAGTGTGCTATATCTGTACCTTTTATGATTAACTGAAAAGATGATCACACAATTGCATGCTTTCTTGGGCCTCTCCTTCAGACGTCTTTTAATACAGTATCTAAAGAGTACTTAAACACCAAAGTACCTAGAAATAGTGCAGAAACCAAACTTGTCATTTTACTTCATTCTTCACTGCCTCCAAGAGAACCTCAGCCTCAGCAAACAACTTCAGATATCTTTCCTGATTGCTGCTAACTGCCTCTGGAGAACTAAAATTGTCTCCACAATGACACAGTCCTCATAAAGTCCATCCATATCAATGCCTTTCAAAAACCTTGGACTTCTTCAGAAAATTCTCCAAATGGCATTGGACTTATAGGACTCAGTTTAGATATTTAACTATGAAAGCTTTTTGCAGAGAACTCATATCTGTGATTTAAGTATTTATTTGCTCTTTCTTAAAAAAACTAAATCAGCTTCACATTTTCTAGCTAGATCTGGAATAAGCTGTTCAGCCTGCTGTTCACAGCAAATCCAAAAAAGTGACCCTAAATATTCTCTCAAGTTTGCCATTCAGGTCTGTCATTATCTTGTACACTGGAGTGACGCAGTAGGATTTGGCCTCCAGTGCTTCAGAGCATGGATGAGGAACATAAAATAAGCATCTCTGCAGAACCTTAGGACATTCCTCCTCATCTAAACTCTGGAAATAACTTGTAAAGGGTTTCCATTTCAGAAGAATTTGTTCAATAGATGGAAGTAGTGACAGCCACTTTGTCACAACATGGTGCAAAAGATTACATTCATCAATTCAAGAAATTCCTTCAGCTGTGCTGTCCAACTAGCTGAGATGCTGAAATGACTATACAGCTTGAGCAGAACATTTTCAACATGCTCTGTATACTATCATTACTCTTGTTTTATTGTTATGACATTTTCCATTGTAATAAGTGAATTTAAGAAATGTACCTTGCAAAAACCTTTAATAAACAAATAATTTACTCAAAATCCAATTTTCTTGCAGCATACTTAAATGCATTGTGGATTATGTGAGCAAGACAGTTTGATGCAACAATGCCCTTATAAGACTGTTTCAGTTTATGAAACACCTTTGTGATTTCCATAGTTCACACTGGCATTGTCTGCTGTGTAAGAAGACTTTTTGTCTGCAACTATTATAGTGCTGACTACAGTGAGCTGCAGAGTCTAATAGATTCATCACAATATGTTTTGTATTTGTTAGTGTTGGTACTAGGCAGTGGCGGTTGTGGGCCAGAACAGGATGCTCAGCAAGGGATGACTAATCCAGAGGAAGATAAAGATTCAGAAGTGCAATTCAGAAGGTCAAACCAGAGAAAAAAATAAATGGCAAAAAATCCAAAGAACTATGGCTGCTTTTTCCCAGACAATATATCATAAACGCAGCCCAGCAATCCATAAGTTTGTTCTATTTTTCAAAGTAATCACCAATTTATTACTCACGACTAGTGTTGATCGCGAATATTCTAATCGCAAATATTCTAGATTTTTTGAGAATTCGCGAAGATGTAGAATATAGTGCTATATATTTGTAATCGCGAATATTCTAGATTTTTTTTTTTCATCAGTAACCTCCCTTCTTGCTTGATGGCCAATGAGAAGGCTGCAATGTCTTTGTCTGAGCTATGCAACATCCCTAGCAACCAATAGGAAAGCTGCCTACCCCTTACTATATAAGAACCTCCCCAGCAGCCATTTTCTACAGTTTTTTAAAGTTCTGAGAGAGCAGTGTCATTGCTGTGCTCTGTGCTTTCATCTGGATCCTATTCCTTATCCAATTACATTAGATAATTAGTTAGCTCATATATATAATACAGATAGTTAGTGGGAGATAGTCAGTGTAGGTTAGATAGTGATATAGTGTAGCTGATAGGAATTACTGTTTCTCTGCCTTCCATACATACATGCTACAAACATAGTGCTGTGATGTCACAACAATACATAGTGCACCAATCAGTAATATCTACTCAGACCTGATAAAATGTGAAGTTGCACGTATTGCGCCGAAGTTGCACCATTAGTGCCGATTTGCGCAATCGCGGAAATAATGACGAGATCACAAATTCTAGAATGTGAGAATTTATTGCGAATATTATGCGAAAAATTCAAGAAATATCGCAAAAACAAATATTGGCTATGCCGCTCATCACTACTCACGACCACGAGGTACTTTAAAGTGCTTTCAATTCTTTATTCAGACCTCAGACTTCAATCCATAATTCATTGTATAGCATTTAGAAAACATAGACTTTCCTGCTCCATCCGTGGGACGTTTCGGGACACACATACCCTTACTCAAGCGTAATTATGAGAGGTAACATGCATATAAAAACATTATATCTTAATATGTCATTCATGAATATTCATTACATATAAACCCAACATGACTGAAAAAGAAAACAGCAATTAAAAACATTAAAACCCCATACCTTCAGAGCTGATGATAGAAATACTTTAAAGCCGCACATTTCACTCAGTCCCTTTGGTGTGATTTTAGTGTCCATTTTCGTAATCCAATGTTTCTTGCTGTAAGGGGGCTCATCCCCCGTCGCGGCCTGCTATTGGCTGCTCCCCCCATCCCCGAATGTTTTGATCCGAGCGACGAGGAGATACAGCAGCGGAGGCCGTGCAGGGATCTGGAGCGACGCGGGTGCCGGGGAGCCTGGGAATTGGGGGGATATTTTATAATTTGTATAACCCCTTTAATACGCAAAACTCAACAAACTTGAATATCAGCGTGTTCGTATGGGCGTGTTTAGTGTATTGTATTAATTATTTCTTTACTCTATTAGAACCAACTGACAATGGAAATATTCACTTTGTGAAATACAAGAAGGATTTTTATGCCAGCACAGAGACAAACTTGATTCGGAAGGTGGATCCAGCAACATTAGAAACAACAGAGCAGGTAATTTGTCTTTATTCTACATATTTGATATTACTGTACATGTTTAAAGGAGCTGGGCAGTGGATAAGCAATGGAGACCTATCCCCAGGACAAATCATTATTAGATCAGGAGAGGTCTAACTCCAGACACCCTCGCTGATCAACAGTTTGAAGAGGTAGTGGCACTCGCGAGTACCATGCATGTCATCTCGCTTGTGGAGGCATCACAGTGGGATTATAACTGCTCATCCCATTGAAGTGGATGGAACGAGCAGCCACCTTTGTCGAGAGGCCAGCCAGGTAATTCTGACATGGGAGCAGCACTCTCAAGAACACTGTTGCCCCTTGAAACAGCTGATTGGCAGGGGTGCCAGGAGCTAGACCCCTTCCGATCTCATATTGATGATCTATTATGAGGACATGTCATCAATATTTGACCACTGCACAACCCCTTTAACATCTATCAGCCAATGTACTAGATATATACCCCAAAAGACTTGCATCTGTAACTGCAGAAAAGGTGGCTCCACAAAGTTTTGACTTTCAGGTGGTGGTGGTGGTGGTTCATCATTGAAATTGATAACCTAAGCTAAGGATAGTCCATCAATATCATCACACTGCACAACCCCTTTAACCTATTTGTAATTTTCAAAGACTACAGCTGACCCCCCACACATGCTGGAACCTTCAACATGTGACCTTTCATCCTCCGCATGGATTCCTTCTCAAACAGGAAACTTATGTCTGCATGCATACTGTACATACTGTATAGGTGCACAACAAAGTATAGTGACCTATCAATTGAAAATGAACCCTTTTAAATAGATGAATGTCCAGAAGGTACAGTATATATCATATACAATAGATAACTTTGAGAAAATCCATATTAACCAAGATAATGACATTTACATGAATAAAAACACTGCCATCACTTACATAAAACATCCTCGCTAAGGGTTAAAAGGAATCTGTCACCAGTTTTTATAGTGCCCAATCTGAGGCTGCTATTAGTGCCACATTACTGCTCCTCAGAGTTTGTATGGATATATGTAGTATACTTATGTGCACAAGCCCTTTCTTAGGCCATACACAGATTAATCTATAAACTAATGCTATATACAGTATCTGTTTCGTAGCAGTACTTATCTACAGTAAGTAGAGATACAGTACTATGCTTCCTGTGGAACAAACATGAAGTAAAAGTATCCAAAACTCAACAGTCATCTTAAAAAGGAGCCTACCTTGTCACGTTTCCTTTTAGGTTTTCGGAAGATGATAAAACCCTTCTTTATCTTGATAACATCTCCTTGCAGGTTGACTGGAGTAAATATATTGCTGTGAATGGCGCAACTGCTCATCCCCATTATGACCCTGATGGGACTGCATACAACATGGGCAACTCCTATGGCATGCAAGGTAGGGGTGTTAATAGGTGGCATTTCTATTTGGTCAAATGGAAATATCAATGGGTAAACAACTAAAACGATTGCCATTTCCAATCATTTTGTATAATTTTTTAATAAATAAATAACTTTTTTTTACCACAAGAATACTTGTTCTATTGACCAAACAAAGTGATACTGTATGTGACATAGCACTTTCATTTTGCACGATATGTAAGGTATTAATGCGCTGTGACCATCTCATGATATGTTCACCAACGTGTCTGCAGGGTATAATGGTCCCAAAGTATTCCACAAGAGTATCCTCTTGTTTTGACTACAGTTTATTTTTGACTTTTTTTTTTACAAGAAAAGTCAGTGGACTATACATTCAGTGTACTGTATACTTTTGAAGATTTTCCCAGCTCACGTACCAAATGCCACTTAAGGAAAAGGTGTGAATAGACTCTGTCATCCATTTATAACACATTCAGTACATTTATAAAGACCTTCACAGTTCACAATTTCGTTGCCAAAGTTGTAGCTATAGCAGTGGCACCCCGATGTCAGAAGAAAGTTTTAAATCTTCTACCTTCTCCAAACAAACAGTTGTTTAAAGTTATATTGCTCAAATGTCCTCAATTATATACATGGCACCGGGCAGGCGCAGTACACTACCCGCTATAGTACACTATTTCCCGGTCTAGCAGTAATGTGAGCAGGTGAGAGGGATGTCAGAGGGATACAGGGCTGACTGCAGGATAAACAGGGGAGGAGTTAGCCATGAGTAATGCCGGGGGGCCTGGCACTTCTATAAAAGACAACGCCCCTGGGTACTTGTGATTCTTTATTTGAATATACTTCAAACTTCGTTTTTGATGCTTTGCAAACTCTCAAAAGCTAAACAAAGGAACCATAAGTGTCATGTATATATGTCCCACAGAGAAGTATGAGCAGTTTAAAATGTGTCTAGTTGGTGACAGACTCCCTCTTAGGACAAAACTTCTCAGACAATCACAGTGGTATACGGAGGTGGTATATAAATGGAGATTAGCAAATACTCCTGTCGTATACCATACAATCAAGACAAATAAAGCATCAATCCTAGATGTTTTCACTACAAAAGAAATGGACCTATGTACCAGTATACTAACCCCCTCAGACAGAATTAGAGAAGGTATAATGAAAAGTATGACTCATCCACGATCTGTGGAACAATTGTGCCCAAATGGGAATTTGGTATCTGATATTACTGTGGGGGAAAGCTTGGGATCTAGTGATCACCAGTCAGAGTCACACCACACAAAATCAGAAATTTTAGATTTTAGAAAAACTGACTTCTCTAAAATTAGATTAGTGGTATACGAGTCCCCGATCAGATTGGAACAGTTTCAATGGAGTCCAGGAGAAATGGGACTACTTAAAAGTGGCACTATTGAAGGCAACAGATAATTGCATTAGGCTTGTCAGTAAAACAAAAAAAGAAAGAGACCACTGTGGTACTCAGCAGAAGTGGCAAATATCATTAAAAACAAAAAGATAGCATTTAGTAATTGTAAAAAAATAAATAAATGAGGATGAAAGGGAAATGTATAAGATTAGGCAAAGAGAGGGCAAACAAGTTATAAGAGCTTCTAAAGCACAGGCAGAAGAGAAATTATCTCAGGTCAGTGAAAAAAGATAATAAGACATTCTTCAGATACATAAATGAAAAAAGGAAACTAAAACAAGGAATTACCAAATTAAAAACAAAAGGAGGAAGGTATATGGAAGAAGATAAAGAACTAGCTGACTGCCTCAATAAATACTTCTGTTCAGTCTTTACAAAGGAAAATGAAGGGAGGAACACTAATCAATCTTTTGATGCATGTGTCTTTACAGTCAGTTGTCTAAAATTAATACAAATAAGTCACAGGGTCCTGATGGGATACACCCAAAGCTATTAAAAGAGCTCAGCGGTGAACTAGCAAAACCATTAACAGATTTATTTAACCAATCACTGGTAACAGGAGTCGTCCCAAAAGATTGGAAATTAGCAAATGTTGTGCCCATTCACAAGAAAGGTAGTAGGGAGGAATCGGGCAACTATAGGCCAGTAAGCCTGACATCAATAGTGGGGAAATTTATGGAAACCTCTTAAGGAGAGGATTGTGGAACATCTAAAATCCAATGTATTGAAAGATGAAAAACAGCATGGGTTTACTTCAGGGAGATCATGTCAAACTAATCTTATAGATTTTTTTGATTGGGTGACTAAAATAATAGATGGCGGAGGTGCAGTAGACATTGCTTATCTAGACTTTAGTAAGTCTTTTGATACTGTCCCACATAGAAGGCTTATCAATAAATTGCAGTCTTTGTGCTTAGACTCCCATATTGTTGAATGGATTAGGCAGTGGCTGAGGGACAGACAACAGAGGGTTGTAGTCAATGGAGTATATTCAGACCAAGGTCTTGTTACCAGTGGGGTACCTCAGGGATCTGTTCTGGGACCCATATTGTTTAATATCTTTATCAGTGAAATTTCAGAAGGCATCGATGGTAAGGTGTGTCTTTTTGCTGATAACACATAGATTTGTTACAGGGTTGATGTTCCTGGAGGGATACACCAAATGGAAAAGGATTTAGGAAAACTAGAGGAATGGTCAAAAATCTGGCAACTAAAATGTAATGTTGATAAGTGCAAGATAATGCACCTGGGGCGCAAAAACCCAAGAGCAGAATATAAAATCAGTGATACAGTCCTAACCTCAGTATCTGAGGAAAGGGATTTAGGGGTCATTATTTCAGAAGACTTAAAGATAGGCAGATAATGTCAGAGCAGCACGAAATGCTAGCAGAATGCTTGGGTGTATAGGGAAAGGCATTACCAGTAGAAAGAGGGAGGTGCTCATGCCGCTCTACAGAGCACTAGTGAGACCTCATTTGGAGTATTGTGCTCAGTACTGGAGACCATATCTCCAGAAGGATATTAATACTTTGGAGAGAGTTCAGAGAAGAGCTACTAAACTAGTACATGGATTGCAGGATAAAACTTACCAGGAAAGATTAAAGGACCTTAACATGTATAGCTTGGAAGAAAGACGAGACAGAGGGGATATGATAGAAACTTTTAAATACATAAAGGGAATCAACAAGGTAAAAGAGGAGAGAATATTTAAAAGAAGAAAAACTGCTACAAGAGGACATAGTTTTAAATTAGAGGGGCAAAGGTTTAAAAGTAATATCAGGAAGTATTACTTTACTGAGAGAGTAGTGGATGCATGGAATAGCCTTCCTGCAGAAGTGGTAGCTGCAAATACAGTGAAGGAGTTTAAGCATGCATGGGATAGGCATAAGGCCATCCTTCATATAAGATAGGGCCATGGGCTATTCATATTATTCAGTATATTGGGCAGACTAGATGGGCCAAATGGTTCTTATCTGCCGACACATTCTATGTTTCTGTTTCTATCCGCTGTAATATGCGCTTCTTGCAAACAGATAATTGTGGGAAGGTGCAGGCGTAGATAATTCATAATGGCAAATTTTTTCATCAGATCACCCAGACCGCGCACATTAAACATGTTAGCCATGGTCTTACACAGGTATTATGGGGAACCCGGCACAGAGATAGACCACAAGTAATAAAGCATAGACTCATAGATTCAGAGGATCGCATTGAGGTTAAGTAGGAAAAAATTCCTGCAAACCATAAAAGTTAAATAAAGCATAAACAGAGAACATGTCACCAGTCCTCCATGAAAGTCACACAAAATTAGCTTCAGTTGCTGGAGGTGATATTTTCCCACAAAGAACAAAATACATAAAGTCTGTGGGCATTGAAGAAATCATGGGACCCCATAGCAAAACTCAGTCCCTGCACAAATATAAAATACTGTTTATGTAACTAATAATGGTTATTGCGGTTTCTGCTTTCTGATGCGAAAATTAAAATGGCACCAGCATTTCTAGCACCAAATACCTCTTACATCCAGTCATGTCTCCTCTGATGTAGATGTCCTCTTTCCTCATCTTCTGCATTCGGACCAGACCACTATAACAAATTATTTCAGCTGCGTCTTGTCCCTGTAAAGTTTGAAACACCGGAATCTTAGATTTCTCACTTTTTAATCATCCTTTCCCTACTGTTGTTCTGACATTGTAATCTTGCTATCCCCAATAGTATGCCTGCTGTGCTCCCCAATGCCCCCATATAGTATCCTGTATTACAGTACCATACTGATAGTCCTACTATAGTAATAGCGCTCCTAGACTGCCCCAATAGTAATAGTGTTCTCTACGGTATCCCCAGTAGCAGTCCGATTAATAGTAATGCCCTCCATGTTATACTAAAATAAAAATGCCACCAAAGTACCACCAATGGCCAGTGTAGAACCCCTAGAAGAAATTTAAAAAAAAACATAGTTCCCCCAGCAGTACCAAGTCCCCTCTATAAAGCAACCCTTTAGAGGTCACAGTAGTAATAAGACCAATCTGTAAGGCACTCCTATGGAGCCCACAGTAGTAATAAAGCCCCACTACATATAATGCACCCCCTGTAGTGCCTTGGCAGAGTCCACCATCACCTCAGAGCTGTGGGGCCCTCCTTGATGACTGAGGTACACTACGACTGTAGCGTTGTCTGACTGAACCAGTCAGTGGAATAGAGAAAGAAGATGGATGGCACAGAATTCCAAGATGTTGATCAGCAGTTTGGATTACGACACTGACCATGTTCCTTGGACTGTCTGGGAAGACTCCTTTCCACCCATGGAGACTGGCATCAGTGGTGATGACTATCTACCAAATGGGGAGGAAAGATTTCCCAGAGGTCACCACCGGAGAGGAGATCCACCATGTGAGGGCTGGGTGGACTCTGGGAGGAAGAAAGATGGAAAGGTCCATGGAAGACTGATTCTGATCCTAGCTCACCAAGATTGCAAGCTGGATGAGGTAGGTTTGAAACTGGGCAAATGAAAGGCCTCGATGGAGGAGACCATTGCTCCCAAGATCCGTGTGCAGAGACGGATCGATGGGTGTTTCATTTTAAGAAGGAGCTTGATGGAATGAAATCAATTTTTCCTGGGGGAGGAGAACTTTGGCCATTGCGATGATGAAGTCCATGCCAAGAAAACTTATTCGCCTGGGATATAAAGATGATTTCTGGAAATTCACCATCCAGCCAAAGTGTGTAAAGGTTATGTGCAGACTATTCCTATGCTGAGAAAAAAATGGATCCCTGATGAGAATTTCGTCCAGATAGCTGACTATAGCTATGCCTCTGGAGCAAACGGGGGGCAAGAACCTTCGTGAACACGCATGGAGCTGTTGCCAAACTAAAAGGTAAAATGAAACTGGTGGTGACGAGACAATACCATTAAGCGAAGGAAACACTGATGCAAAGAAGCAATCAGGATGTTGTAATGACCGACGTCACGCACAGGGAGGATAAAAGGGAAAGCCCTGCCCAAGGGAGAGGGAAAGGTGGTGACCCCTAACTCACCTTGCGGCTGGCACCTGACTGCCCTGACGTCCCTAGACGGGTTCCTCACCCGTGCGGCGATCACGTGCCTAAACCCTGGCTTTCCCTAAAATGAGCCCTAGATAGTGAACGGGCCGGTGGGATCGCTAGTCCGCACCACTATCACTAAGAGGGAAACACCAGGGAGAGGACAGACAAAACAGACAAACACATACACCCAGGTGGGCGATCATAATAGACCACAAAGGTCCAATAGGGATCCGGAGGGTAGCGTTCTGGACCAACTACCAGAGAACGCAGCAACATAGCTCCAGAAGGTCAGAATAGATGTCCAGGCAGGAAGTTCTATCTCTGGCAACCAGAGAAGTGTGAGAGAGGAATATAAGGAGGTTTGGGAGTGCTGGACAAGGAACAGTTGAGGAGAAGGAGCTACGGATCCCTGAGTGAGCCAAAAGGGTTTGCAAAGCAAACCCAGAAAGCTACCATAAGGAAAACAGCCCTATCTTAAATAGAGCGTGCAGCCAACCGCTGCGACTTCCTGACCCCGGGTATAACGGAGTCAGGCGTGGTTCTCGATACCCTCATGACAGATGTGCAGGCATGCATCCTTGATATCCATGTAGGATAGAAATTCACCCCCCTTCTTCTGGTCCGGTACTGATGTTCTGGAGGCCATCTCTCCTAAAGGTCAGAAGCTGGGGAGGTGACAAAGGGATTGGAAGTGAGACGTGTATTTTTGCCACCTGTGGCCTTGGAGGTTATTTCGTCCAACCTGGAGCCAAACCGATGAGAACCTGAAAAAGTCTTCCCCTGCAAATGCGGACTTAGTAAAAGGCTCCAGGCAACGATCTACCGGATATTGAAAGGAAGCTCTGTCTGCAACCAGAATAGCAATGTGTTTACTCAGCTCACCTTCATCCCCTTCTCCTTGCCCTCCCTTAGTGTACCAGCAAGGTCACCTCTTCAGCTGCTGGTGCCAAAGTGGCAGCGAACTGGAGTGGGAGGGACTGTAGAAGAATAGTTGACCCCATGGCTGGTGGGAAGCAGGGATGCTGGGCTGCCCTGGTCCCCGTTGTCTTCTTGGAGAAGGTTAGGGCAGTGAGGGAAACAGACATTGGCCTTCTTCCGTGGGTGAATAGAGAGGCGAGGTGACTCTGTTGCCCATACCAAGAGGAAAAAAGTAAAATAAACTAAAATGAAAAATGGCAGCAAGGTGCCCTGCAAAGGGAGGTCTTCCTCCTACAACACTAAGCTAAAAACTGGTTAGCTAACACTTTACTAGCTTGTTGTCAATGATATGAGCGAAAAATAGAGCAATTATATTGTTTTCCTAATACAGATAACATTTTTTCCTTACAGCAGCAGTAAAATGATAGTGGAATTCCTATCTATATGGGAGTTTTATCTCTGTGCCGACTGCTACAGAAGGAAGTTATTTTTCATTACATTTTTTTGAATAGCACCGTACTGCCAAAATGAAAAAAAAAACACAGGCAAACATGCTGAGACATTTTTCCATGAAGGAGTTTAAATGTTAAAAAAGTCCTTTTTGACGGAAGTGAACAAATCTAAAAATGGCACCAGAAGAATTCCTTTATTCCTCATAATATCCATAATCCATTCTCTGACATACTGGAACTTCAGAATTACAACCTGTGGAAAATTTGACTTTTTTGTCTCCCACATATTGTATGTATATGACCAAGTTGCACTCCCTAGGGTCAGACACCAATTCAGGAACTGCACAATTTCTGATATTGCTCTGCATAGATCTGTTTTCTAGATCAGATGCTGGTTGAGCATCTCACAGCATGCCCTAATAGTTGTAGGCTGTCCAGGCATACTGGGAGGTGTAGTTTTGCAAAACATGGAGGGCCACAGGGTGGGCATCCCTGTTCTAGATCTTCAGTTCTGCCCTCCAAATGAACCAACAGCTTATTGCACAACACCTTGCAATAACCTCTAGAGGATGCAGAGGGATCTACAGCTGCAATGGTAATTCTCTGAAGGCCGTTGTACTGTAGTTTTTGTTTGGGATCCATATTTAACTGTTCCTGCAGCTGTCTAGAAAAACATAATTTCCTTCTCCTGGAAATTTTACTTTATGTGGAGGACCAGACCGGATTTCGAACTGGGGGCAGATTTAAGATCATGCAGGATCACTAGAATTCTGAGTGGAAGTATGTTCAGTCTTGAACCCCACGAGAGAAATATCTTTATCTATTTCCTGTTCTAAATCTTGCATTATTCCAAAATTTATATATCCATATATCCACTTTTCTATAGACTGCTTCCATCTGCTCATCTCCTCCCCTTCTACCATGTCAGGTTTATAATGGTGCGATCTAAAGTCTGCAACTGTTCCCCTTAAATTTTCCTTGTTTTAGTAATACCACAAATGGGGTTCCCTATGGCTGCTGATCTGTAGCTGCATCATATGTGGCAGTTGTTCTACAGAGGAAGGATAAAAGCTTATTCTATTTCCCAAATGGCTACTTTCTATCTAATTTTGTTTTTTACCTCTGGAAAGCAGTGTAAATAATTCAGCAAAACTAAAAACTCCAACCAACTCTATTTCCACTACAAAGACTGATCTCTGGTCTGGTGTCAACCACTACAATAGTTAGATATTCACACTTGAGTCACGGCTAGGGACCATTTGTGCTCCTGGGACCACAACAGTAGCATGAGTTTTCCAGCTTCTCTTGTCAGACGATTTCCAGTCACCCCTCCCCCTTCCTTATTTTCTTAGCCTTTATCAACTTCTTAGTATCCAGTCCTTGTAGATTTTCTCACAAAGAAGCCTAATCTTTTCTTAGGCTACTTTCACACTAGCATTTTTGCTGGATCCGGCAGGGATCAGAAAAACCGCTTCCATTACTGATAATACAACCATCTGCATCCGTTATGAACGGATCCGGTTGTATTATCTGTAACATTGCCAAGACGGATCCGTCATGAACTCCATTGAAAGTCAATGGGGGACGGATCCGTTTTCTATGGTGTCAGAAAACAGATCCGTCCCCATAGACTTGCATTGTGGGTCATGACAGATCAGTTTTGCTCCGCATCCCAGGATGTAAAGCAAACCGTAGCGCTCTCCAGTATGAGAACGGAACGGAATATGCATTTTGGAGCACTCCGTTCTGTTCAATTACATTTTGTCCTCATTGACAATGCATGGGGACAAAACTGAAGTGTTTTTTTCCGGTATTGAGACCCTATGACGGATCTCAATACAGGAAAATGTTAACGCTAGTGTGAAAGTAGCCTTAGTGACAGGTTCTGAGGTAGGGAAAGGAGTGCTCACAAAAGAGGTGTCTCAAGCTGGCTTCCTTTGAGAACATAGCTTTTTTGTCTTCAGTACTTTTCTCGGTACTTAAAAATGTTTCTTCTTACATGCGAGCTCCTTCCCAGGTATTGGAATTTTAGCAGACTGTTTGAGAGGTAGCCCTCCTTGCGGTGTCTCTATCCAAGTCACGGCACTAATATGTCATTAATATAGCTTAAAATGCCGCAGTCTGCTGCAGTGCATTCACTTCAATGGTTCACAGACATGACATACTCATATATTATTTATGTTTATGACAACAGCAGAACATTATTATTCAGATACATGACATTAAAACAATAATATGCAAAAGGAAAGCTACTCCTCTTGGTATATTTTGTAATTCTTGAAAGTTCTGCACCACATCTGTTACATGCATGCATAAAATATTCTCTTAGGAGCCATATAACAATAACCTCTGAGCATACTTTCTTCTTTATTCATACAGTCGCATACAAAGTTTAGGCACTCCCGGTCAAAATTACTGTTATTGTGAACAGTTAAAGTGGTTCTCCAGGAATTAAGAAAATGAAAATACTTAAATATTAGTTTAGTATAAATATATTCACATGCACGCTGGAGTGGGCCCAGCGTGCATGCTGGTTCATGTCTTCCCTGGATTCAATGGAGGCCATTCTGGCACCGAAAATGACAAAAATTCAGGTGAGCCCAGCATGTGAGTGGAACCTACACCTTCTGAATTGTATGTTAGCCGCCATGGCACATAACAGGTATATAGTGTTAGGAACCCGTCTAACTAGAGATTGCCTTGACGTTCGGCAGACGGGCTCAGATAATTTTGTACAAAATGATTTGCCAAATATCTCTAACTTGCTGGTATAGCATTTGCAATAATGCGGTGCTATGGGATGTGCTGACTGACCCCCCTTTTTTTACTTCACAGTTTGCTGGAGGCGTGGCTGCCTCTCCAGTCGTGCACTCCTGATCAGCTCGTTTGTCTCACAGGTTGATTTTAATTAGTGTTAGTATATAGCTTGGCCCACTCCCCCTCACTCACTGAAACCATATGGCACCAGGAGAGAGATAGTGTGTGGACTCTCATTGCAGTCCTTGGTGACCATGTGGCGCCAGGGGTGGTGTGGAGTGGGCCCAGCGTGCATGCTGGTTCATGTCTTCCCTGGATTCAATGGAGGCCATTCTGGCACCGAAAATGACAAAAATTCAGGTGAGCCCAGCATGTGAGTGGAACCTACACCTTCTGAATTGTATGTTAGCCGCCATGGCACATAACAGGTATATAGTGTTAGGAACCCGTCTAACTAGAGATTGCCTTGACGTTCGGCAGACGGGCTCAGATAATTTTGTACAAAATGATTTGCCAAATATCTCTAACTTGCTGCATTTGCAATAATGCGGTGCTATGGGATGTGCTGACTGACCCCCCTTTTTTTACTTCACAGTTTGCTGGAGGCGTGGCTGCCTCTCCAGTCGTGCACTCCTGATCAGCTCGTTTGTCTCACAGGTTGATTTTAATTAGTGTTAGTATATAGCTTGGCCCACTCCCCCTCACTCACTGAAACCATATGGCACCAGGAGAGAGATAGTGTGTGGACTCTCATTGCAGTCCTTGGTGACCATGTGGCGCCAGGGGTGGTGTGGAGTGGGCCCAGCGTGCATGCTGGTTCATGTCTTCCCTGGATTCAATGGAGGCCATTCTGGCACCGAAAATGACAAAAATTCAGGTGAGCCCAGCATGTGAGTGGAACCTACACCTTCTGAATTGTATGTTAGCCGCCATGGCACATAACAGGTATATAGTGTTAGGAACCCGTCTAACTAGAGATTGCCTTGACGTTCGGCAGACGGGCTCAGATAATTTTGTACAAAATGATTTGCCAAATATCTCTAACTTGCTGGTATAGCATTTGCAATAATGCGGTGCTATGGGATGTGCTGACTGACCCCCCTTTTTTTACTTCACAGTTTGCTGGAGGCGTGGCTGCCTCTCCAGTCGTGCACTCCTGATCAGCTCGTTTGTCTCACAGGTTGATTTTAATTAGTGTTAGTATATAGCTTGGCCCACTCCCCCTCACTCACTGAAACCATATGGCACCAGGAGAGAGATAGTGTGTGGACTCTCATTGCAGTCCTTGGTGACCATGTGGCGCCAGGGGTGGTGTGGAGTGGGCCCAGCGTGCATGCTGGTTCATGTCTTCCCTGGATTCAATGGAGGCCATTCTGGCACCGAAAATGACAAAAATTCAGGTGAGCCCAGCATGTGAGTGGAACCTACACCTTCTGAATTGTATGTTAGCCGCCATGGCACATAACAGGTATATAGTGTTAGGAACCCGTCTAACTAGAGATTGCCTTGACGTTCGGCAGACGGGCTCAGATAATTTTGTACAAAATGATTTGCCAAATATCTCTAACTTGCTGGTATAGCATTTGCAATAATGCGGTGCTATGGGATGTGCTGACTGACCCCCCTTTTTTTATATTCACAAATACATTTCATTAGCTATAATGGTTCATTTTGTCTAGGGAGCAATCATTAGGAGAAATAAAATGGCCGCCGTCCTATTAATACAAACAAAACCTGTCCTAATCACACAGCAGGACAAGTTACTTTACAACATTGAGGTAAAGAACCGCTCATCTCATCTCTGCTCTACTTGTCAGGGATTATGATCCTGAATACAGATGATAGGATCTTCAGATGAATCTCTGTAGGAATGGAGTTCATGAGGAGACATGAAGTACAGAGAGGACGGACAGGACAGTCTGTGGTAATGGAGACTGCATACAAGTGCTGCTGTTAATTATCTACACCCCCACCTCCTCTATGTACTTTATGTCTCCTAATGAACTCCATTCCTACAGAGATTTATCTGAAGATCATATTAAACTGTATTCAGGATCATAATCCCTGACAAGTAAGAGAGGAAGATGGCGCAGCTCTTTAACTTGTCCTCCTGTGTAATTAGGACAGGTTTCGTGTGGACTAGTAGGATGGCGGCCATTTTATTTCTCCTAATGATTACTCTCCGGACAAAATGAGCCATTATAACTAATGAAAGGTTTTGGTAATATATTTATAATAAAGTAATTTTTAAGAATTTTCATTTTCTTAATTCCCGGAGAGCCCCTTTAAGCAAGTTGGAGATGAAATGATCTCCAAAAGGAATAAAATTAAAACTCAAAACCCCCACTTGACTGCAAAAGACCTTCAGGAAGATTTAGCTAGCTTTGGAGTTGTGGTACATTGTTCTACTGTTAAGTGACACCTGCACAAATATGACCTGCATGGAAGAGTCATCAGAAGGAAATCTCTCCTGCGTCTTCACTACAAAATTGAGCATCAGAGGATTGCAAAAAACAAACAAAAAACATCTAAACAAGCCTTATGCATTTGGAAACAAATCCTCTAGAATAATGAGGTTAAAATATAATTCTTTGGCCACAAAGAGCAAAGGTACGGGGTACGGATGAAGCAGAGTTAACAGTCACAGTCATAAAACGTTAACTAGTTGTGATAACTCACCAAGTGTGTGTGTGTTAACTCTGTTGCATTTGCATAGACTTGCACAAGAGAGACAGATGCAGCAGAGTTAAGAGCCACAGTCATAACGTGTTAACTAAATGTGATAACTCCCCAAGTGTGTGTTAACTCTGCTACATCTGTATGGAGAAAAAAGGGCACACAATTTCATGAAAAGAATACCTCTCCAACCATCAAGTATGGGGGTGGATCAATCATATTTTGGGGTGGTATTGCAGGTGGCTTGCATGCCACAGGGAACATTTCAAGGGTAGAGGGAAGAATGGATTCAATGAAATTCCTGCAAATTCTGGAAGCAAACATAACATCAACTGTAAAAAACAGACCTCAAAATCCACAAAAGACTACCTCAAAAGGCGCAAGCTAAAGGTTTTACCATGGCCCTCACAGTCCTCTGATCTGAATATCATTGAAATTCTGTGGATTGACCTCAAAAGAGCAGTGCACTCAAGACGGCCCAGGAATCTTACAGAACTAGAAGACTTTTGCAAGGAAGAATGGCTGAAAATCTCTCAAACAAGAATTGAAAGATTCTTGGCTAGCTAAAAAAAAAATATTTGAAGCTGGGATACTTGCCAAAGGGAGTGCTACTAGGTACTAACCATTCGGGGTGCCCAAAATTTTGCTCCAGGCCCTTTTCCTTTTTGTTATTTTGGAAATAAATAAAAAAAATTAAATTTGCTTAAAAAACAAAAGGGGATGTGTCATCTTAAAATTTATGCCTTTTGGAGATCATCCGAGTCATGTCTCATAGCCTATTTAAACGGCCAAACATTGACTTCTAGGATAGCTGCCTTACATCTGGTGGCATTAATGGCAGAGCTTGCTAAGAGCTCATTTGCATCCCTTTCTTTCCATCATTAATTTCCCTAACTGTTCACAGTAACAGTAATTTTTACCAGGGGTGTCCAAACTTGCATGCCACTGTACTTTCTAAAAGAATATATTGGTCATAATAAAACATCGAAACCAATTACAGATTTTGTCACTAATGGTGAATTTACACATGCCGAGGAGCAGGCGATTATCGCGAAGGAAGCGTTCCTTCCCAACAACTGGCTGCTCGTTCAAAAGTGAAGCAATGCATCTACATACAGCGATCAACTCCACAGTAGGAGAATAGTGATCGCTCGTCCTTGTATAGCTGCATTGTTTTTGGGCAGCAGAGTGCCGTTAAGACAGCACGATCTGCTGCCCAGAAAAAATTATTTGCTTGCATGAACTGTTTCACCCGATGAACAAGTGTTTAGATCGTTCATCAGGTGATCGGCTGCACATTTAGACTGGCAGATTGTTGGAAACGAGTATTCGCAGGAACGTTTGTCTCTGATGATCTGCCCGATTATCAACACTTGTAAATCCACCATAACACTTGCACAAATTAGACACAATCATAAATAGAACAAAACCCTAGACTAGAGGGATCAATTGAGTGCATTAATCTATTCAAAAGGTCAATGTTCCAACTACTTTTATTAGACATTTCCTATTATTGATTACCAAAGAATTGTGTTCTTTACCAATAACACATTAGAATTTGTGTTTATGGAGAAGTTAATTCTTGCAAAGTTCTTCATTGAGGTAGAGATGTAAAATGTCTGACTAGAACAATATGCCCAACATATTCTGCTCTCTCCTCCAACTTTAGATTATTATTTTTTTTTATTCCGCAGCGCTTTACAGTCATTAGCATTATGCTGTCCCCAGTGTGGTTCACAATCTAAGTTCCCTATCTGTATGTCTTTGGAATGTGGGAGAAAACATACAACCTACTTCATCCAGATGTTGTCCTTGGTCAGATTCATCTCCATTTTGGCCTTCACTATTGTGTTCATGAAGTTGCCTGGATATATCAGATAACATGCTAAATACTTCACTGTCAAATATCACTTAAATAGTTTCAAACAATTCTGCATCTTGAATACTCTAGCTTGTTGGTGATATTTGAGTCAGCAAAGCCATAATGTCTGCCAGATTTATCAAATGTTGCAACCTGTATGCTGACCCATTACAGGAGAGAAATTGCAATTTTTTAATGAAATTCTAATTTCTTAAATCTGCCATTTACCTCATTAATATAAGCTAAAATTCTCCACTTTTTAAAACGAGCGAGAGTGGTGTATAATCACAAAGAATGATGTGCATTATCGCTGCAGAAGTGGTGAAAACATCTGATAAATTCCTCCACCCTCACCATGTATGTAAGGGCAGAATAGTACAGGGACAGAAATAATTATGGTGCCATTTGGCTAATATGATCAATCAAAGAATACAACGGATGCACTCCCACCGCCGTCCTCACATATGCAGATACGTAGCAGATCTCTACCAATCACTGCTGAGAGGTCCCAGGGGAGTCTGGAGGAATGCTTCCCTGATGAATGCACCAGACTCATAATTGTGTGTCCAGTGTTATCTCTGATAGCTCCTGTTAGCCGAATGGCATAGTATTTTAACAGGAGAGCATACCTGCCCCCATAATATGCTCCCCTTACATAGGATAGCATAGTCTCTTGAGAGATCTTCTCATTCTTTCCAATAACTGTCTAGGTGCAAAGTTCCACCTTTTTTTCAATAAGTCCTGCGCCCTTTTTGAGCAAGTCAGATAAAAGTGTAGAAACCCAAGCTGTGCTAAATTGCACCAATTTTCGCCACTTTAGACAGATTCTGGACTGTTGAGTCCTCTATTTTTGGCTGCTCGGTGCTTGTGGATCTCTCCATTCCCCTTGGTTGCTGCGCTGGTGCACATGTCCTGGGGGAGGGTTGAAGTAACGCAGATGACTTTTAATAAAAACGACCTTCTCTTTATGATTTGCAGGAACATTTTACAACATTATTAAGGTACCTTACCAAAAGGATGAAGATGAACTGCACGGCGCCAAGGTTATTTGTTCCATACCAGCAAGTAGCAGCTTGAATCCCTCATATTACCATAGTTTTGGTGAGTGCTTTACCAGTCTAGTTGTACGGTATAGTATAAGGCTTGTACGGTATAGTCCAAATGTATGGTATAGTACAAGCTTGTAAGGTATAGTCCAAATGTATGGTATAGTACAAGCTTGTACGTTATAGTCCAAATGTATGGTATAGTACAAGGCTTGTACGGTATAGTCCAATTGTATGGTATGGTACAAGGCTTGTACGGTATAATCCAATTGTATGGTATAGTACAAGCTTGTACGGTATAGTCCAATTGTATGGTATAGTACAAGGCTTGTACGGTATAATCCAATTGTACGGTATAGTAAAAGGCTTGTACGGTATAGTCCAATTGTACGGTATAGTACAAGGCTTGTACAGTATAGTCCAATTGTACGGTATAGTACAAGGCTTGATGACTATTGTAGATCTAAATGAAGCAGATATCAATTTGCAAAATTCACCGTGATTCTGCAACTTATTATCTGAAGTTTTACGTGTAAGTGCATGTCTGCCCAAATTCTCTCGATACACACCAAATACTTTTTGTAGTTAAAGGGATTCTGTCATCAAGATTTTCGATATGGAGCTGTTCATATCATCCTCTCAGTCTCTATTATGTAATTAAAAATATGCTAGTTTTACCCCCACCTGTCCTTTTCATTTTTGATAAAAATTGGTTTTATTAATATGCTAATTACCTTACCAACGGTCCCAAGGGGCTGTCCCTCTGGCCGTTTGTGCCCAGCCGCGCCCCTTATCTCGTAGCCCAGCGCCGCCCCATTGCTAATTAAGCACTACTCACATCGTGGATGGTGCGCCGTAATCTTGCGCATGCGCGCTAAAAGCGCCCGCGAGCGAAGTGTGCAGACAGCTGGTGCATGCGCGCTTCGTTCGCTGAGGCTGCTGCCAGAACACCGCACGGGCGCTGACCAGTGGATTTAGGATTACGGCGCACCATCGGCGATGAGAGTAGTGCATAATTAGCAGTGGGGCGGCGCTGGGCTACGAGATAAGGGGCGCGGCTGGGCACAAACGGCCGGAGGGACAGCCCCTTGGGACCGTTGGTAAGGTAATTAGCATATTAATAAAACCGATTTTTATCAAAAATGAAAGGACAGGTGGGGGTAAAACTAGTATATTTTTTATTTGATAATGGAGACTGAGAGGATGATATGAACAGCTCCATATCGGAAATCTTGATGACAGAATCCCTTTAAAGGAAATGTGTCACCAGTTAAAACCAGATAGTGACACACATCCTTTTTTCTAAACTTTTTATTTTCTGATTGTAGATTTTTTTTATTCTATTACCTGAACATGATTATGCCTTAACTGTTCTTAACAGCATTTAGAAAGCATTACGAAATTGCTTTACAGCAGCCCCATGGACACAATGGTCAGGAGGGGATCTCATTGACTCCTATGGAGAGTTTTCTGGGCATGCTCTGTGACCTGTGCAGGGGTCATTGTACAAGGAAAGAATAGATGAGCTTTGACAATCACATATTGTAAATGGTGGATCATGTCTTATCTGCCTGTAATGATATCACCTCTGTGTATAGATAAGCAGGTAACTGCAGTAAAGTAATTTGTACAGACCAAGAAGTGGCGACAATTCTTCTTCTTTGTGACCAGAGTGAAATCTGCAGGATTTTATGTTGTTTTTTTTTATATAGATATTGACATCCCCAAAAATTATTTAAATATATATATATATTAAACATAAAAACGTGATTTAAACAATAGGTCATTTTCTGATTACACATTTCCTTTAATGGTGTCCCCACACAGTGATTTGCTAACTCAGAGTAATGACACCCCTTAAGGCCCCCTCACAGTGCCCCAATAAAATTTTTCCCTTTAGTGCCCTCCTCACCATAAGAATGCCCACTTGGTGCGTCCTTACAATAGTGTCGCCCTCTCGTACCCCTCCATAATAGTGTTTTCCCCTTACTGAAACGGCTCCTGTAGTTTTAAATTAAAACCAAGATACTTAACTAGTCCCTTTCTCCCGATGACTGGAGCATGTCACCCCCCAGCTCATGCTCTCTCCCGATGAGTTCAGGCACTACGAAGACGTTTTACAGCTCCATGCTTCGCCATTGTATTCAGCTGTATTTGCGTCCTGGGGACACCGATAATGTTGAAGAGGGGACATGCTGCAGACCTCCTGGGACTGTGGGACAGTCACCAAATTCTCAAACTGTTCGACTGGGTCCTGAACAGTTGGTAGGCATAAACAAAGGTAGTCTCTATCCGGGTTGCCAACCAGAATTTTTCCTTTTTCTGGACGACTTATCCCAAAATCACGGACATCCAACATTTAGGCCTCTTTCACATGACCATTCTTTTTTTTTAGTTTACGGGCCGTTTTTTGCGTTCCGTATATGGTACCATTCATTTCAATGGTTCCGCAAAAAAAACGGAATGTACTCCGTATGCATTCCATTTCCGTATTTCCGTTCCGTTGAAAGATAGGACATGTTCTATTATTGCCCGCAAGTCACGTTCCGTGGCTCCATTCAAGTCAATGGGTCTGCAAAAAAAAAAACGGAACGGATATGGAAATGCATCCGTATGTCTTCTGTATCCGTTCGGTTTTTGCGGAACCATCTATTGAAAATTTTATGCCCAGCCCAATTTTTTCTTTGTAATTACTGTATATGCCATACGGAAAAACGGAACAGGAACACAACGGAAACAAAAAACGGAACAACGGATCTGTGAAAAACGGACCGCAAAACACTGAAAATGGTCGTGTGAAAAAGGCCTTATTACGGATATATATTATAAGTAATACATGTCTACAGCTCAATATACTGATAGGAACTCATTACCAGCATTTCTGTGAGCTGTAAAATGATAACTACCACAAAAATGATCTAGTCAAGTACCACCAGCCTCAAAAAAATCACGGACACAAATAATTTATTTTATTTTTTTACGGACACAGGAAAAATGTGGCCTATTTTTACAGACGGTCCAGAAATTTCTGCACGGTTTGCAACCCTGGTCTCTATAGAAGATAAGACTGCCTGTGACTACTTTATTGTATTTCACTACATGCATGGTGGCTATCCAGATGGTTGCTAGACATTGTGAGGCTAGATCACACAGAAAAATCCCCAAGCAGAAAAATCTGTAGCTGAAGACGGGTGTTTTGGTTGTGGTTTTCAAAAACTTGTAAAAACTCTAAAAATGCCATCAAATTACAAAACCATAACAACAAGCAAATTGCCTTCAGCTACTGATTCAGTAATGGATTCTGCCATGTGAACCTAGCCTGATGTCTATGGAAAACCACCATCAAATCTGCTTGAAAGAAGTAACATGCCACTTCTCAAGCGCTGTTCACATCACCTGCTGAAACCCCCCCATATGGTTGAGTATGGGGTGTGCGCATGGTCGAGCTTTTTACTTTGAAGTCAAAGCAGCTTACACAATGGAAAATGCCCTTTCTCTGCTGCTGATTTTGCCTGTGTGAACATAGCCTGATGGACCATAACTAGCAAAAGAAGAAGAATGAATATGGATTCTACAAATTTTATATCTTTTTTTCTGTTTTCTCTCAGGAATGACAGAAAACTACATTGTATTTATAGAACAACCACTCAGGATAAATGTGAGCAAAATTCTGACATCTAATATAACGGGGTCTTCAATATCCAACTGCTTAGTATGGGATCCCAAATCTGACACTGTTTTTCACGTGGCAAATAAACACACAGGGAAGGTAAGTCTGCTTCCGAAATTTTCTGATCAGATCTGTTGATACTGACCTACCGTTCTGTTCCACCAGAAACTGATTGACTACTTTTTGGGCACAGAAGGTGCGGCCTGGAAACATAGGGCCCGAGTACCAGAACTGATTTAAATATATTGCTACATCTGTCCCAATGTGTGAACAAGACCTAACCATGTAGTGTGTCCCCCCCCCCCCTTTAGGCGCACAGAATCACATGTACAGTAATTAGCCACCCTGTCTACCCCGCCTAGTGGTGCCTGCAGGCAGACAGTATTACATTACACCATGTGAGAGGAAGCAGGGGGATATGTATCAATATATTTATGCCAGTTGTCTAGTGCAAATAGATTGGGAAATAAGGTGCTGGAAAACAGCTTGCAAATGCCCAGGTAGTCTGGCTTTCCTGTTCAAAAGGGCCTGAAACTGCCCACCTTCCCCGACGTCTGCTCCTTCCCATAGCCTCCCAATGCTTCCTCCCCTAACATCAGGCAGTGTAGGTACCATGTGCTGCACTTCCGGCGCCTGAGCATTACATTCCCTACTGTGGGCCATAGCCTCAGGGAGCTGCTATGGGCAGGCGCTGCTTGTGAAGTTCGGATGCGCAGCACACAGTATCTATGCAAGATATGGAACTGCACACCAAACCCAAGCATGCCAAGAATCGAACCAAGAGGACTGGAACCCACCTTACGTCTCCAGCATGTATTACCCTTATAATCAACCAAAATGTCTGCTGGACATACTAATCATTCTTAATGGGCTTAGTATACTGGTTCATTCTCTTTATGTTTGTATTACTAACAGTAGCCAAGAATCCGCATCTGATCTGCATTTTATGCGTATCATGCGGACCCATTTGTCTCAATGGGGTAAGTCTGTAATTCCGTTCTGCGGCCCCCCCCAAAAAATTAAACATGTCCTATTCTTGTCCATTTTCCGGAGAAGGATAGGGCATTTATGCAGGAGAAAAAAATAGCGGCTGGCTCTCTGCCAGTATCCGTGTTTTTGCAGATTTGCGATTTGTGGAGAGCAAAAGCGGATACAGTCGTGTGCATGAGGCTTAATGGTGTAGCAAAAATCCTCTCCATGGGTACTATCCTACATGCAAAGCTCGAAGGCCGAGGAGAGATTGGACCTAACCTATGTAGCTGCATCTTTTTTTTTGCTGACAAGAACAAAGCAAAAAACAAAACAAAAAATTTCTCTTCCAAATGCCTAAACAATAGCAAGAGAATCAATTTTGATGCCCATAAAAGAAAAAATATTATAGTTTTTTTGGCCTTTTAAGCAGAGAGGTGAACATTCCAGCCAGAAAACAAAGGGAACCCAGGAAAAACTGTGGTAACCTGCTCCCCATGCAACATCACTGTGAAATAGCACTATTTATGGCCATTATGACTTGTATCTGGCATTTTTAGCAGTTTTCCACTGTGCGTGCTGGTGAGTGGAGACTAGCTACCGTATTTTTCGCCCTATAAGACGCACCGGCCCATAAGACGCACCTAGGTTTTTGAGGAGGAAAATAAGAAAAAAAATATTTTAAACCAAAAGGTGTGCTTTTGGTGAGTTTTGAACTAATGGTGGTCTGTGCATGACACTACTATGGGGGATCTGTGGATGGCACTGTTATGGGGGGATCTGTGGGTGGCACTATTATGGAGGGGGGTGATCTGTGAATGGCACTGTTATGGGGGGGTGATCTGTGGATGGCACTGTTATGGGGGGGTGATCTGTGGATGGCACTGTTATGGGGGGGTGATCTGTGGATGGCACTGTTATGGGGGGTGTTCTGTGGTTGGCACTGTTATGGGGGGTGATCTGTGGATGGCACTGTTATGGGGGGGTGATCTGTGGATGGCACTGTTATGGGGGGTGATCTGTGGATGGCATTGTTATGGGGGGGGGGGGTGGTGATCTGTGGATGGCACTGTTATGGGGGGTGATCTGTGGATGGCACTGTTATGGGGGGTGTTCTGTGGTTGGCACTGTTATGGGGGGTGATCTGTGGATGGCACTGTTATGGGGGGGGGGGGTGATCTGTGGATGGCACTGTTATGGGGAGTGATCTGTGGATGGCATTGTTATGGGGGGGGGTGGTGATCTGTGGATGGCACTGTTATGGGGGGTGCCATCCACATATCCCCCACCCCATAATAGTGGCATCCACAGATCACCCCCCCATAACAGTGCCATCCACAGATCTCCCCCCCCATAACAGTGCCATCCACAGATCTCCCCCCCCATAACAGTGCCATCCACGTATTCCCCACCCCATAATAGTGGCATTCACAGATGCCCTAATATACGGCAGCTAAACCTGTGGGAGGGGCCGGTGCGGTCACTGTACTCCGGCCCCACCGCTCACTCACTGCTTTATTGCCTAAACATTTTATAATAATAGCTTTCATTGAAGTTCCGATCCCCAGCCCCATCTGTACTACTTACTAAATGTCCTGTAGCAGGCAGAGCAGGGTGGGCGGCCGGCCGTAACTCACTGACGTCACGTGCCTGCGCCGCCTACTTTATGAATGAAGTAGGCGGCGCAGGCACGTGACATCAGTGAGTAACGGCTGGCCGCTCGCCCTGCTCTGCCTGCTACAGGACATTTAGTAAATAGTACAGATGGGGCTGGGGATCGGAACTTCAATGAAAGCTATTATTATAAAATACGGCTAGAATGAGGTGGCTCCACCGTCTGACTTAGTGGTAGCGGTGCTCTTGCTGTGCTTCACCCAGGCTTAGAATGTAAATTGAAATAATAGTAGCAGGCACTCGCTATTACAGCTGGATACACGTATATTTTATTAGGGTAATATATTATAAATAAAATGTCAATAAAAATGTATAAAATCGAGTAGGTATGCGTCCTCAGCTAGTTGACTAAATTAGCTGGATATATTGTATATGCTTTGATGGAGCAGCTCAGTAAAATTGATGGTTAACAGTCACTGTTTGTTTGTGGGTTTGTTGGTTTGATGCAATTAATAACAAGTTCCAACGTAGCAGTTATTTAAACAGAACAGTTCTGGATGTAATATTCATAATTCCATTGTTGCAGAAAAGCTCCCCATGCTGAGTATGCCAGATATGGTAATCAAATGATTAGTTATACACACCGTAATGCAGACAATGGCCCCTGATTCGATCTTCATATACTGCAAACGAATATCTCCAGAACAATTTTACACCTTTTGTCTATTAGAGTAACTCACGTTTTCTGGGGGTGATGTCGTCTCGAGGATGTGGCTGGACGCGGCGTCCCGCGTGGTCTATGGCACTGCTCTTACCTCTGATTCTGACCTCCCCTTTATGGAGTTCTCTATATAGATGCTTTCTTCCTTCGGTGATGTTCCGTTTCGTAGCAGGAGCTGGGTGCTGCGCTGTGTGTAATCTCGTAGGTCAGCGTTCCTCGAGGTTCCCGGCGGCGTGTACTTCCGGGTATGATGACTTACCTCTCCACGTGACTTCAGGCTCCGGTCATGTGACCTAGGAGCTCCGTGGACCAAATGCTGGTTCAATAGTAACTGCTTTAGGAATCCTTTCTTTCAGGTCTTGCGTGATCACTTTAGTATAAGATGGACCCTTTCTTTCCCCAAACGCTTTTTGGGACACAAAGTCCCTTCATCAGTGAGTAAGGGTCTTCCTCCGGATCCCTGCTTTTTATAGGGAATTATGGGTTGATGTCATGATGTTAACCCTAAAATCCGGAGCCTGGACTACATGGACATGGATAATGTATATAAAACAATTGCAATCAGCTCTGTAAGTTAAGCTAAACATAATTACAGGTATTAAAATGGTTAACAATATATAATAAATCATTTTTTACATATATAATAATCATTTGTATCAATGTTAATTTATTAAAATAATTCATTAAAATACTCCCCAATGTTATATATATACAATGGGTTACAACTCATTTGTAATAACTGATTGTACAATAAAATAGGGTCAGTATTTCCAAATTGTAGGGGAGGATCAGATGATATTGGGAGTGGGGGCCTTCCGCAGAGGGGGAACTGGGCAATTGAGTATGCTGCGTTTCCCCATCGACGGGAGGCGCCCACCCCTTTCACTGTTCCTCATAAAAAGCCGAAAAGTTCCAATTCAGTGTTTAGGCCCTTTGATGCCATAGAGTCGAATTTGAATATTCTCCATGACTCTAATAAGTGGGACATTCTGCGAATATGATTACCTCCCCTCCAATTGTTTTCTATCTTCTCTATTGCTGCATATCTAAGGCCAGACGGATCCTGATTATGGGTAGTCTTAAAGTGGTTTGAAACTGTATGTTTGATGTAGCCTTTCCTTAGAAAGATGCTCTGAGATGCGGGTTTTAGGTGCTCTTTTTGTCCACCCAACATACTGTTTTTGGCATGGGCACTCCAAAACATATAATACACTGGTAGTGCTACACGTCAAAAATTATTTTATAGGATGAGTGTGGGAGTTTACAGTAGATACTATTTCAGTGGTCTTCCTTGGAAATGATGTAATCATACAATTTGAGCACTTCCTGCATCTAAAAAAACTTACTATGTCTACCCATTCTTGGATACTGGTAGTTTTCTTTTCATTTCTTCTAATGGATGGTGCCACCTTTAGGCCCAAGTTGGAAGCCTTAGAGAAGGTTATTTTAGGTATTAATGGAACAAGTGGACCTATTACTTTGTCTCTTTGTATGTGGTGCCATTGGTTCTGAATAATTTTTTGAATTTTTCTATATTCCGTATTGTACGGCAGAACTATCCTCATTTGGTTTTCTTCCAATGTTTTTTCTTTTCGTTCAGGTTAATTTACAAAGAAGGTTTTTCTATCTAAAGTTCTTACCTTATCCAATGATTGCTCCAATAATTTTATTGGGTATTCTTTTTTTCATTTTATCTGCTTCTTCCTCAAACATCTCTTCATCGGTGCAGTTTCTCTTTATTCTATAAAATTGACCCTGCGGAATGTTTGAAAGCCATTTAGGTAGATGGCAGCTCGTAAAAAATATATAGCCATTTTTGGCTGTGGCTTTCTGGTAAGTATTACATGTTAATTTATCCTTGGTCTTAGTAATTTGTATATCTAGAAACTCAATTGCACCTGAACTGATATTTGAGGTGAATTTCAGATTATAGGGATTGTTGTTAATTTCTTCTAGAAAGTATCGTAGCTCCTGTTCACCACTTTTCCATACAAAAATAATATCATCAATATAACGTTGCCATAGTACCAGGTCCATCCCCAGTCTAGGCTCAATGGTGTTTCCTTCCCAGTAAGCCATAAATAAATTAGCGTAGCTGGGGGCGAACCTGGTACCCATGGCCGTTCCACATGTCTGCAGGTTATTTCAACTTATTATTAGAAAATGTTTAGGCATTAAGGAAGTGAGTGAGCGGCGGGGCCGGAGTACAGTGACCGCACCAGCCCCGCCGCATTTGCATGACACCGGCCCCTCCTCCCTGCAGCTGATACATCGCAGTCTGCGCTGTTGCAGCATCGCAGACTGCGATGTAAAATGACAGCATTCGCCCCATAAGTCGCAGGGGCATTTTCCCCTTGTGCGTCTTATGGGGCAAAAAATACGGTACCATTCACTGCACAAAAAAAGAAGAGGAGAATCTACTTCCAAACCTTCTCTAATTCAGTCAGAAGCAGCCTCAAAATCATGGAGGACATTACAGAGATGTACTGACCTGTATGATTGTGAATAAAGCAGTTGACCTGAGATATAAACTTCCTCTTTAGCTGCAGCAGTCTTTCTTGCTGTGCCTGGCTCTTAGTTCCTGCGTACTTTCCCCTGCCCTCTCCATAGACTTGTATTGACGTGTAATTTAATAATTATGTGAGCTGCTCCCATCCTAGACAGATTCCAAAGAGAAAAGCATTTAGCAAATTACGAAGAGAAAAGCATTTAGCAAATTGGAGGGGGCGGACTAAAGCTGATAACATGAAAACTAGACATTTCTCTCTAAGATATATTGCAAAGTTTCTTAAAGGGGTTCTGCACTTTCATTTAACTGATGATCTATCCTCTGGATAGATCATCAGCTTCTGATCGGCCGGGGTCCGACACCTGGGACCCCCGCCGATCAGCTGTTTGAGAAGGCAGCGGCGCTCCAGCAGCGCCGCGGCCTTCTCACTGTTTACCGCCAGGGCCGCCGGCCCACTGACGTCAGGACTAGTATCAACTAGCGTGGGCGGGGCTAAGCTCTGTTCACTTGAATGGAGCCTAGCCGCGCCCACGCTATTTGATACATCGCAGTCTGCGCTGTTGCAGCATCGCAGACTGT
The DNA here is from genome assembly GCF_905171765.1 of Bufo bufo. NCBI lineage: Eukaryota > Metazoa > Chordata > Amphibia > Anura > Bufonidae > Bufo > Bufo bufo. The sequence continues at coordinate 79,314,971 of NC_053389.1, forward strand.
TGTCCAGAGGATAGATCATCAGTTAAATGAAAGTGCAGAACCCCTTTAAGTTCGCTTGTACTATTGATTTAAGTTGTGTCACAAGTCAGTGATCATTTACTAGTTCCTTATGAAAAAGATTTAGCTTGGCTTATATTCTTAGTTATGCTGCAAGACCTTTTAAAGGGTTGGGCATTGACTTATAGGGTAGATTCCACCAATAAATGGCTCTAGAGCAGGGGTGCACAACCTGCGGCCTGGTGGCCACAAGCGGCCCTTGATAACATTTTGTGTGGCCCCCAACCATCATTGGTTCAGTCTGGCAATGTGGTCCACAACCAGAAAACGTGCACCCCTGCTCGAGAGACAGTTTTCCTTCTTCCCGGACCAACTTGGCACTTTCCACAAGGAGAAACATTATTCCGTAGCAGACCCTAAAATGTTCTGCCTCCCTTCTAGACCATTTACGCCTAGTTTATATTTAGCTGCACAGTAGCAGCTTTACGTAGCAGTGAAATTAATAACTTATTATTTTTAATTTTGTATTAATATTTTAAGTACATATGTATATACTCGCTACATCATTATGTTCTGATATCATGTTACTTTCCTCCTATCCAGCTTCACTCTGTGACATTCCACACTCAAGCAGTTGCCAGCTTCCACCAAATCAATGCATATGAAGATCAGGACTGCATTGTGCTCGATCTCATTTGTCATGATGATGGAGTAGTTTTTCATCTGTTTAGCTTGCAAAATCTATGTAAATCTGGGAAAGATTTGAATGAGGTATTTTATTACTGAGCAGCCTTATGTGATTAAAATGATCAAAGACAAGTGTGACACATATGCAATAGCAGAGTACACACAAAAAAATGCAATAGCAAGGGGCATACTGTATAAATATACAATGTAGTAGGAGACTATACTTTATATATATATATATATATATATATATATATATATATACATACACACTATATAACATGGAAGAATATTAGCAAGTCATGTAGGCAATTGCTTTTCAGGATTGCATTGTACTCATTAGCTAAAAATCATATTTACAGTTGGCCTTTATTAAAAATATTGAACCATTCTGTCACACAGGGTTAACAGTTTTTCTACATGTGTGACTGGTACTTTGTGCAGGTCATCTAATAAATCTTATCTCTAAACTACTAAGGAGGTCATAAACACTTATTGAAGCCACATTCTTATCAGTGAGATAAGGATTGAGATTTAATGAGTGTTTATAAGATCAGAGAACAGAGATAAGGAGTCCATCTGCTCCACAGATGATGGAAAAAACTGAAAAACCACAGGCAGCTAGTAGAGCATCTCAGCTATGTACAGAAAAAGAGATTACATATTTTTAGTAAAGACCAATTGAAAAAATGGTTTTAGCTCAAAGTACAATGCAATAATAAAATAAAATGCCCCCAAAAGTGTACATAGGCTTTAAAGGGAACCTGTCACCTGCACTATGCTGCCCTCATTGGCCATCTGCCTCGCAGCTCTGGCAAACACTGCAGGGTACAGCGTTTCAATACTCAAAGTACAGACTGCCATGAGAAGTGACAGACTGCTGAAATCAGCAGGTGTGCCACTGTACTATGCTCATTGAGATAGCATAGTGCAGCTGACAGGTTCCCTTTAAAGAGGTTGTCTCACGAAGATAACCCCTTTTAAAGAGAAGCCATCGCAGCTGATAACATTTCCCCTACAATCTTCCATGAAAAAACACATGGGCGATGCACCATTTCCACCAGAGTCGGTCACTTTCACAGAGTAGCTCTCTATTTTGGCACATCGCGAGGGGTCCCAGGCAGGTGACCACCATCCATAAAATGTATATATCTAACCTAATAGGGCCTATGGATGGGGTTCATGGCGATAGACAACCACTGTTGTCATTTTTCAAATAAAATATATAACATTAAAGGGTTTTTTCAGGGGTTAAATATTGATGATCTATCATCTTAATTGCACATCAGAATCAGATCAGTTGGGGTCCGACTCTCGGCACTGATCATCTGTTTGAAGGGGCCACTGTGCTAGAAAGAGTCCTGTGATTTCTTCACAGTATACCAAGCACAGCTTGTAAAGTGGCTGTGTTTGGTATTGCAGCTCAGTCCTATTCACTTAAAAGGGGTATTCCCATAAGATTGAGGATAACTATTAGATCGGTGGGAGTCCTAGCGCTGGTACCCCCACTGATCATGAGGAGAATAGGGGCCTTGTACCCCCTGCAGCCCCCAGAAATGAATGGAGCAGCAGGTCGGACATCTATCGATCTAATAGTTATCTCCTATCCAATAGATGTACCCGGAATACCCCTTTAAATGGGACTGAGCAGCAGAAAGGCCATATGACCAATGGACATGACATTACAGGCGAGGAAGAGGCTACAGATCTGTATTGAGCAACACAACCCTTTCAAACAACTGATCGAGGGGTGCCTGGAGTCAGACCCCACACCGATCTGATATTGTTGATCTATTCTGAAGACGAGTAATCAATAGTTAAGTCCTGTAAGTCCCCTTTAATTGGTTAGTTTTATGAAGGGTGGTAAGGATTGTTTTTCATGGCACTTTTATGTAATGATATGAAGAATCTATGGTCTTTTTCCATTTCATCAGGCATATCACTTACTTCCAAAGTCTCTTCCACGCCGATTTGTACTTCCTCTGGTTATACACTCTGACACTCCACATGACACCATCATCAACCCTCTCGGCTATACTACGGCCACCGTTGAGAAAAGAGCTGATGGGAAGGTACTTTTGCTTGTACATTTTTCTAATTTATTATAGGGATTGTGTGAGATTAGAAAACATGGCTGCTTTCTACAAGGAACAGTGCCACTTTTAACTATAGGTTACATGTGGAACTGCATCACAGGCCGTTCCATTCAAATGGATTAAAAAAATAATAGTAATCACATCCATCAGCCTACATGACTAAATTTGCTTTCCAGATAAAAACCTATCATTTTAAGGTCTCTTGCACACAACCGTATGGCTTTTTCAGTATTTTGCGGTCTCAAAAAACGGATCCGCAAAAAAAAAAAAAAAAGACGTCCAGGTGCGTTCTGTTTTTTTGCGGAACGGAACAGCTGGCCCCTGATAGAACACTACTATCCTTGTCCGTTATGCGGACAATAATAGGACATGTTCTATCTTTGAATGGAAAAACGGAAACGGAAGGCATACGGAGTACCTTCCTTTTTTTGCAGATCCATTGAAATGAATGGTGCCATATGCGGAACGCAAAAAATGTAGTGTAAACGGAAAAAAAAAAGAACATTTGTGTGCAAGAGGCCTAATGTTTTCTGACTACCCACTGACTATGTCCAGGCACGTCGACACATATTTCTACACGGATGTTTTAAAATGTCTGCACGCTAATCGTGCACTTGTGGGACTGGGGAGCAGGCTGTTAATGACATCAGTGCTCCCCACAGAGAAGGCAGGGACAGTTTTTTTTTTTACCATCCCTGCTTTCCCCATTGCTCTATACATAGTGTTGAATGAGTGCTGTATACAGAGATCAGGAGGCGGCAAAGCCATTCTCAGCAGTCATGTGATCTCCAGGGCTGGGAGTCTGCACAAGTTGCTGGATCTTATCAGACCCAGATTAGTTGAGCAGTGAGGTTGTACATCGATGTATTCCTTTTGTAACTGAGGCTTATATTTCAGGCCTACTTACAGAAAAAATCAGCAGTAAAAAAAAGTTGAAGTTAAATGTTCCCCGAGGGTCTAGTATTCCCTTATGAGGTCACAAAGTGTACAATAATAATTTTTTTTTAAATGCCACCATACGCCGCACTGCAACTTCTAATCCTATCCCCAGCAACCATAACTCATACATCATATATATCAAAAAGACCATTATGAAAAGGGAAAATAATAATAATAATGAACATTTTAGTCGCACATTGTGCTATTAACAAAAACTTAAAAAATGTGAAAAACTATTTTCCCTTTATTACATTTAGACTTTTTTATGTCACAGAAAAAAGGTGCAAAATTTTTTTACATAACCGAATGGAAAAAAAAAAGTTATGGCTTTCAAAGATGCATGTGCTAATAAAATGGAAAATGTGCCTGGTCAGGAAGGGGGATAAATAGCCCAGTGTTGAACTGGTGAAAGAGAGGGGAAGAGAACTGGGTTTGAAAGTTCCGCACCCTGAGCTTCTTCATGGGAGTTTATAAAAATGAATTCAGAGGGAGTGTGGTTTACTGCTGCTGAAAGTCCGCTAGATGTCTTCCTGATTTGCATAAATTTGACCCCTTAAAAAGAAGCGACTGCGAAGCAGTATTGGGGCTTCAGGAGCCATTGTGGTCTTTATTTTCTGATTTGTCATATTTGCACTGTGTGTCCTTTTATTTTGCTACTTGTTTTGACAGGTCTCCTGTTAAGCACTGCCACAGGCATGGCGTACCAGGCCTCTTACTATGGCAGGCCTGGGAGCCTTCACAACACCCCAGGCTGACAAAGTAACCGATCAGAACCCCATGATATTGCCCCCCCATTTCTGTCTAACTCCTAAGATACTGCGGTCCTTATTGACTGTGGCATCTGAGGGGTTAAAGGATTGAGATTGAGACAGTTTTCTCTAATCCAGGTCATTGCTGGTGGGTGTCAGCTGTATTACACAGATGGCACCTGCCTTGTATGGACCTCTTCATACATCCCTTACTTGCAGTTACATTATTTTGCCTTTAGAGGTTAATATTATCTTTAGCTAGCCGATTGTGAGGTTTGCTATATACACTAATTGTGTTATATTTTGCTAGCTGTGGTGTACGCCTGAAAACCTGTATGATCACACAATTAAGGACATTGGAGGCCTCGATTTTCCTGCAATCAACTATTCCCAATACAACACTAAGAAATATCGCTATTTTTATGGGTGTGGGTTCCAACATTTTATAGGAAGCAGTCTTGTAAAAGTGGATGTTGAAACCAAGAAGTTCAAGGTGAGTGATGTCTTGTTTTTAACTTGTCAAAAAAAAATTCTGATTATGGCATTTACACACCACAAATAGGTGTGGCATGTCCTATTTCCACTTACAAGGTGGTTCCTGTATTAACCATCTACAGAGAAAACATTTCCAACATTGAGGATAGGACTAAATGGCATGGATGGCATCATGCAGCCAAGCCATGTCTACCTGTGGTATGCAATGGGTTAACCAGTTTCACTGCAAAAATCATGGGGCCATTGGCTACCACATGCAGCTATGGCTTGACTGCATGTGGTCAGCCATGTCATCAGGCCACACCCTTATTGTTCATTTTCCTACCATCACATTGCTTCCATAATAGATATTCTGTACATCAGCATACGTCAGATCTTAAAGGGTTTTTTAGCAAATGGTTCAAGGCATAATGAAAAGTTACAGTTTTCCAATATTGAATAAAGATCTCTTCTTGCAGTCATTTAATGGGAACTTTTATTATTTACAGTAGTTAGAGTGTAAATAACTTAGCTGGTTATAGGAAGGAAACACCAGTGCAAGACTGATGACAGCCCAATTATCAGAGATATGCCTTGTGTGTCCATCATATGACCAGGACACATTGTCCATTGCAAGTTTCCATTGAATGCCTGGAAACAGAAATCTTGAAAACTATAAGGAAGTGGTACAAAAATATTTGGTAATTCAGCCAAAAGGTAGTCAATTCATTATAGCCCTAAAAAGTGTGTTCTCTCCTGGACTTCTTGGTGTTTTGAACATTTCTAGGTGTAATATCAAACTTGTGAGGCTTCTACTACACGCACAGCCCCCTCACTGAGTTCATGCTGCAATCTTCATTTGTTAATTTCCTAATCCTTTGATATTCAGTTTGCAGCCTGCTCCTAGTTTCAGATTTTTCCTCATGTGGATGTGTTCCTCCCAGCAATCCATGCTGGATGTGAGGTTTGTGTGTCCAGGATGCCGATGTCTTCACTTGCTCTCATGTATCAGCATTCCTTCATTGCTGGACTGACTTCTTACTCTCTCCTGTGCTGACAGTCACTGATGCCGAGGAGTGTTTGATTCCTCCTTCCTGCACTTGCATACAGCTTTATTGATTTTTCCCTCTGCAAACTGTGCATGCCTTCCTCCATATCTCCAGCCTGTATGAGATATCCTTCTCAAATGCTTCCCCCCTCTCAACAATCTGATCTGCAATATACAACCTCCTCATCCTCCCTGCTGTGTTCTTTAACCCTGATAAAAGGACGGAAGAACAGATAGGCCCTTTTCACACAGGCGAGATTTCCGCGCGGGTGCAATGCGTGAGGTGAACGCATTGCACCCACACTGAATCCAGACCCATTCATTTCTATGGGGCTGTGCACATGAGCGGTGATTTTCACGCATCACTTGTGCGTTGCGTGAAAATCGCAGCATGCTCTATTTTGTGCATTTTTAACAACGCAGGCCCCATAGAAGTGAATGGGGCTGCGTGAAAATCGCAAGCATCCGCATGCAAGTGCGGATGCGGTGCGATTTTCACGCACGGTTGCTAGAAGACGATCGGGATGGGGACCCGATCTTCATTATTTCCCCTTATAACATGGTTATAAGGGAAAATAATAGCATTCTTAATACAGAATGCTTAGTACAATAGGGCTGGAGGGGTTAAAAAAAAATCCACTTGTTCGCGCAGCCCGGCTTCTCTTCTGCCTTCATCTGTGAGGAAAAGGACCTGTGGTGACTTCACTGCGCTCATCACATGGTCCGTCACATCACCCGTGTGAAACCAGCCATAGAGAAGTCAAAAACAGGAGCAGTGCTCTGATGGAATTACATCAGATACTGCAGCACCACCTGCTGGGTAAAGGACTTACAAACATTCTGTAGAAGCAAAATGGTAGGACATTTTTAATGAACAATAAGTTAAACAGTACTATTCATCCCTCTAATTTCTGTGAATATGGTTGGTTTAAAGGTTTGGCAGGAAGATGGCTTCTACCCCTCAGAGCCAGTGTTTGTTCCCAGGCCACAACCATGTGATGAAGATGATGGTGTGATCCTCTCTGTTGTAGTCTCACCACGACAGGTAGGCATTTACCTGGTAAATTAATTTCAGCAATCATATGGTAAAAATATATACACACTGTATGTACAGTGTCCCAGTGCTTAACCCCTTAGTGGCCACCAAAATGCCTTTTTACGGCAGTCACTAAGGGGCTTTAGGCTAGGCTTGAGACCCCTATGCAGCGGGGAGAGGGTGCTCGGCTCTCAAGAGAGCCACGCTCCTGCTCTAACAGCCCAGTCCGACGGGAGTGCAAATCGAGGCTGTTTAACCCCTTATATGCCACGGGCAATGGCGCCCGCTGCATGTAAGCGGTGACAGAGGGAACGGACTTCCTCTGTCTCCCATCAGCACCCCACAAATGCGATCGTGGCTTGCTGATGTGTGTAAAGGCTGGCTGGGGTCTCGTATAGGCCCCACATCAGCCATGAGTGTAGGGGTAAAGTAAACATTCTGACATGACAGTTTTTTCATAGAATTTTTTTAGAACTGGGCAGTGAAAACAAAAACTTTTTTTTTTTGCAAAAATATGCATCTTTAGTAAAAAAAAAAAAAAAAAATTCACAATAAACATAAGACACAAATCACCCCACAGTTTGTTACTTGATATCGTGTTTGGTCACATGTCAAGCCTCAGAGGACATGAATACCATTTGGCTTTTGATTCACTGATTTTCTTGGAATGGTTTGCTACTGTATGTCACATTTGCAGAGCCACTGCAGTACCAACACAGTAGAAACCCCGAAGAAGTGAACCAATGTAGGAAACTACACCCTTCAAGGAATTCAGCTAGGGATGCAGTAAGCATTTTGAACAGGTGTTACATTATTATTATTTTTATTTTTTTAAATGAGCCATGAAAATGAAAAATTTATAAATTTTTCATTTTCATGGCTCATTTCTAAAAAAAAGAGGATTTTTTTGCTAAAACTACACATTTGTTTAAAAAGCTTGCCTCATCTGAGACATTGAATATTCCACCAATGTCAGATAGGCACGGTCCTCACCTCTGGGAACCACCCCTATCTCAAGAACAGGGCCACTTTCCATTCTCTTTTATGGAAGTTCTGAAGGCAGCCTAGCACCAGCTCAGCTATTTCCAGAACTCCTACAGAGATGAATGAAGAGGTGGCCGTGAATGTTATCTCAAGGATATGCCACCAATGTCAGATAGATGCGCGTCCTAGAGGTGGCACCCACACCCATCTTTAGAACAGGGTGCCCAAAGCAAAGGAGATTGCATGCACTTTGCACTCTCCATCCACCTTTATGGGAATTTCCAAAATACCCAAGCACGCTCGCTTGGATAGTTTTCAGAACTTCCATTGAAATAAACGGAGAGCATGCCGCACATGCGCTGTGTACTCTCCTTCACTTCGGGGGCCCCATTCTAGACACATGGTGCGGGTCCCAGAAGTAGAACCCTCACCTATCTGCCATTAATGACATATCCTAAAGATATGCCACTAATGTCTCAGATGACACAACCCTTTTAAGAAATATAAGAGGAAAAGCACCCCACAATTTGTTACGTAATTCTAAGTAATAGAAATGCCCCATAGGTGGTTGTGTATTGTGGTTTGGGCACATAACAGGACATATAAAGAAAGGAGCGCAATTTGACTTTTCAGGTAAGTCACGTGCCTGCGCCGCCCGGCCTCCTGCCTGCTATGGGAGTTTAGTAAGTGCTAGATGATGGATTTCAGAGAATTTCTATACTTTAACATTGCCTACACGTTAGATATGATTACTACAGTGAGCGGGGCCCAGTGTAATAGAATCCAGTGACTGCACCGGGCCCCGCTGCCATTACAGCACCAGATGCCAGCCCCCAGCCCCTCCTTCCTCCTCGCTGATACACAGCCGACCTCGCTGTGCAGCATCGCGGCGGCGGTGTATCAGTGTAAATGGCCGCATTCGCCTCATAAGACGCAGTATCATTTCCTCCCCACTTTTGGGGAAAAAGTGCGTCTTATAGGGCGAAAAATACGATATATTTTTTTAGTCATAATATATTTAGGGTACTTTCACACTTGCGGCAGAGTATTCCAGCAGACAGTTCCGTCGCCGGAACTGCCTGCCGGATAAGACAATCCGGACGCAAACGGATGGCATTTGTCAGTCGGATCCGGATCCGCATTGAAATACCGGATCCGTCACTCTGGTTTCATCCGGAAAAACGGATCCGGTATTATAATTTTTTTGCATTTTTAAAGGTCTGCGCATGCGCAGACCAGAAAGCCGGATCCGTTCTGCCGGAACACAACGCCGGATCCGGCACTAATACACTTCAATGTAAAGTAATGCCGGCATTCCGGCAAGTGTTCAGAATTTTTGGCCGGAGAGAACTGCAGCATGCTGCAGTATTTTCTCCATCCAAAAAACGTAAGAGGGAACTGATGCATCCTGAACGGAATGCTCTCCATTCAGAATGCATTAGGATAAAACTGATCAGTTTTTTCCGGTATTGAGCTCCTGTGACAGAACTCAATACCGGAAAACAAAAACGCTAGTGTGAAAGTACCCTTACACATATTATTATACATTTAGAATATTTTTAGAATTATATATATTTAGAATATATAATATATTACAATATATGTAAGTATATTATGGCTAAAAAATCTGTAGTAGTTTCCCACATATTATGCATTCATATATATCAGAAGTATGATATATATATATATATATATATTATATAAAAAAAGAAAAAGAAAAAAACGCTTTTGCCACCTATGGGTGAATAAACCTTTTTTCACTGAAGATACAACTGGAGTGCAGTCCGATTTCTTTGTTCCGTATTAGTGGGTAAGCACCAGTTACCATACTCGGACAGTGCACCCTTTCTACTTGTTTTCTGGCTTGGTGGTGCTGCTGGTAAATTTTTTTCCAATTTTTTTTTTCCATATATATATATATATATATTATATAAAAAAAGAAAAAGAAAAAACTGTGGCAGCACCGTCCCTGATGCAAGCTGGTGGGTGCAACTAGCCCAAAACGGATTAAGGCCAATCCAGTAATACAAAATAAAAAAAGATGGGCAGCACTCCAAAAAGTAAAAAATTACAAAAGTCTTTATTTACCCCAGTGGGACATGCGACGTTTCGGCTCTAGACAGGAGCCTTTCTCAAGCCTGAGAAAGGCTTGAGAAAGGCTCCTGTCTAGAGCCGAAACGTCGCATGTCCCACTGGGGTAAATAAAGACTTTTGTAATTTTTTACTTTTTGGAGTGCTGCCCAACTTTTTTCTATTTTATATATATATATATATATATATATATATATATATATATATACACTCACCTAAAGAATTATTAGGAACACCTGTTCTATTTCTCATTAATGCAATTATCTAGCCAACCAATCACATGGCAGTTGCTTCAATGCATTTAGGGGGGTGGTCCTGGTCAAGACAATCTCCTGAACTCCAAACTGAATATCAGAAAGGGAAAGGAAGGTGATTTAAGCAATTTTGAGCGTGGCATGGTTGTTGGTGCCAGACGGGCCGGTCTGAGAATTTCACAATCTGCTCAGTTACTGGGATTTTCATGCACAACCATTTCTAGGGTTTACAAAGAATGGTGTGAAAAGGGAAAAACATCCAGTATGCGGCAGTCCTGTGGGCGAAAATGCCTTGTGGATGCTAGAGGTCAGAGGAGAATGGGCCGACTGATTCAAGCTGATAGAAGAGCAACGTTGACTGAAATAACCACTCGTTACAACCGAGGTATGCAGCAAAGCATTTGTGAAGCCACAACACGCACAACCTTGAGGCGGATGGGCTACAACAGCAGAAGACCCCACCGGGTACCACTCATCTCCACTACAAATAGGAAAAAGAGGCTACAATTTGCACAAGCTCACCAAAATTGGACTGTTGAAGACTGGAAAAATGTTGCCTGGTCTGATGAGTCTCGATTTCTGTTGAGACATTCAAATGGTAGAGTCCGAATTTGGCATAAACAGAATGAGAACATGTATCCATCATCTGATGGCTACTTCCAGCAGGATAATGCACCATGTCACAAAGCTCGTATCATTTCAAATTGGTTTCTTGAACATGACAATGAGTTCACCCAATAGAGCATCTTTGGGATGTGGTGGAACGGGAGCTTCGTGCCCTGGATGTGCATCCCTCAAATCTCCATCAACTGCAAGATGCTTTCCTATCAATATGGGGCAACATTTCTAAAGAATGCTATCAGCACCTTGTGGAATCAATGCCACGTAGAATTAAGGCAGTTCTGAAGGCAAAAGGGGGTCCAACACCGTATTAGTATGGTGTTCCTAATAATTCTTTAGGTGAGTGTGTATATATATATATATATATATATATATATATATATATATATATATATAGAAACGGACAGCAATTCCAATAGAAAAAAATCGTGATTTATTCAGCCACAGTGGCACAGTGAGGCAACGTTTCGGCTCAAACACAGAGCCTTTCTCAAGCATAAAACATAAGTGTAACACAAGGTATAAATAAGCAAACATGATTAGGGGGTGGAGCAATCAATGAACATGATCATTACAGTAAAAAATTTATAAAAAGTGAATATAATGTGACGTGACACGGTACAATGTATAACAGTAATAGTGCAGCACATGATTGTATATATGTTACAAAAAATTAATAATGATAGAGTGCAAACAATGAATAAACTCAATAAGTGACACCAATATACATCAGCTGGTGTGTATCATCATAATTACATTAGAATAAAAGCAGGAGGGGCAAAGGATAAGACTAGTAACATACCACATAGAACCAACACGCATGCCCACATGAGGCCATGTCCGGAAGCGCCATGTTGGATGCTGGCAAAGTAACCCAAAGTTGTGCTATTCTTATAATAACGGCTCGCAGGAAGCAAAAAAAGGAAGTGGACACTCCTGTTCAAGGGGGTACAACTAATAATGGGCATGCAGTGTAAGCCCGATCGGCACTGCCATGTCAATCGTGCACTCAAGCGCCGCCCCATACACACCTCCTGACACAGCCAAAGACAGGGTTCTCCTGACAGCTATGGGATATATTCTACAACTTATAAAAATATCTATCAAGGCTCAACTTGGGCTATAGCACAAACAAATGGAAAAAGCCATAACATAATAGTGGACAGGCATGGGATAACGATGTTCATCCATATAGTATGCTAATATCTTCTCCATGTTGCTCCCCTTCTTGTATCAAGAATTCTATAAGAGAAAAAGAATAGGATCATGAGTAAGATCTTATATGAACACTTATGTATAACATCCATCACCACTACAGGACTAAGACAGAACAGAAAATACAAAAGGACATTAAGGGGCAAACCAACCCCTTACGAATAGACCCCTAAATTATAATCTATATTCAGACCATAAGGTCTCAAAAGTATTTAATTTATGTATCCAAAACAATTCCTTCTTTTTTAATAGCAAGATTCTATTACCTCCACATCTGGGTAAAGGAATATGATCAATAATCCAACATTTTAATTGTTTCTCAGAATGATTCTTATCTATGAAGTGTTTGGGAATGGGCAAATCCTGACGTTTCTTCCTGATAGTGGATCGGTGATTGTTTAAACGGGTTTTGAGATCAGTGGATGTCTCACCTACATATAACAGTTTGCAGGGGCAACTTAAAACATAAATCACAAAGTTAGAATTGCATGTGAGGTAAAAAGAGATAGGATACCTCACACCCGTCATCGGATGTATAAATGTCTTGCCCTTGCAAATATGCTTGCAATTGACACAGCTTAGACATGGGAAACATCCCATGGTCCGCTGTGCCAATGTGCCCTGCACTAATCCAGGGCCAAGACCAATGTCAGCTCTCACCAACTAGTCACACAAATTCCTGGATCTCTGATAGGAAAAAAAAGGGGGGATCTAAATTCAGGAATTTGTTTCAGACAGCCTCTCAAAATGCCCCAATGTTTCCTAATAACACGATTAATCTCACTACTGTGCTCAGTGTATCGCAAAATAAAAAGGAATCCTATTATGGGGACCCTTTTTCTCTTTTCTCTTCAATGTATCCCGTCTGTCGATATCTTGGACCTTATCAATTTGGGACTGCAATAGCTTAGGAGGATAACCCCTCTGTTTAAACTTGTCAACCATAACCTCAAGTGTATCATCAAGAACATCGGGGTTAGAGACAATTCTTTTGGCCCTCAAGAATTGAGAGAAAGGAAGATGCTTCACTATATTACGTGGATGACCACTCTCAAAGTGCAGGAGGGTATTCTTATCAGTCGGTTTAGTGAATAGATATGTATGTAATTGTCCCTCATGGTATCTGACAGTGGTGTTCAAGAATTGGATCTCAGTGTCTGAATGTACAAGGGTAAATTGTAACTCCTTGTTAACACTATTAAGATAACACTTGAAATCCAGCAATTCGAAGCAGTCACCAGTCCAAATGAGGAAGATGTCGTCGATATATCTCCACCACCTCAGTATCTTACTGCGGTGTTGGGACACATGGACGACATCTTCCTCAAAACATCTCATGAATATGTTGGCATAAGTGGGGGCCACATTGGACCCCATAGCCACATCCCTTATTTGTTTGTAAAATACATCCTGAAAAAGAAAATGATTCTGCCTCAGAATGATATTAAGGAGATCAACAACAAAATCACATGTTTCTGCAGTCAGGGATGACAAATCCAACATACGTCTAACCACCCTGACACCAAGGTCATGGTTGATCGAAGTATATAATGATGTCACATCAAAAGATGCTAGAATTATATAGAATGTGTGTCAGCAAGGTCGGCATCCTCCAATTTACATAAAAAAATCGGTGGTATCCTGAATATATGATTCTGCCCCACATGCATAATTGCGTAAGATTTTGTCCAAAATACAGTTTCCTTTTGTATTTTCACTTGTTTGGCTTAGCACAATTTTTTCTGCTATTTTTAGCGGTGAACTTTTTTGACTATGGATATTGAATTTCCACGTGGCTCCACCTACTCGCAGGAGGAAGCAGAACATATTATGCAGGGCATTGGGGAAGATGCCACCTTTTTAAATACCCCATCAGTGAAGGAATTAAAGAAAAAACTTTTTATCCAAAAAGATGGCTTCTTTGGGCCTACATATGACCACCTTGGGTGAATATTACAAGGCCCAAAGGATACCTCGAGGCATGAGATCACATCTCCGACCTAACCTGTTTTTTAACAATTCCGTTTATTGCAAGAAACTTGAAGTTCTTTCCAACAGATATTCTCTGGACTTTTATTCTTTTGAATATACAATACATACAAGAAGAATTATCCTCTACAGCTGTTGAGATGGGTGAAATCGAACGGGCACTACAGACCTCCTTGTCCCCTGAGGAATTTACTCTTTTTTCTGACAACGTATCACTGTATGTGTCCAAACTAAAGGTTGAGCTGGAAGAAGGTAAACGTTCAAAATGGACCCGGGATTTGGATGACTACAAAAGGGGCTCTATCTATTCATGGCAGTTTGAAAATGGCACCTCAGAGGATTGAAAGAGAAAAAAGAATGCACAGATATCAGGAATGGAACAGTCTTCTTTTTTAGGGAGCAGATTCAACAACCAGCACCAAAAAGAGGCCGCACCAGACGGGGTGGCCGTAGACAGACGAACCCCAAAAATTGCGCAACAACAAAATTCGTATTCAGGCCGGCAAATCGCAGATGCCAAAAAGGAAATAACTGTGATTAATTTGTCATCTAAGATTCTTACTCCATTACAAGTAAGTGTCTTGAATAGGGGATTGACATTCTGTCCATCTACTCCGCTCAATTGGTTTGATTTAGATATTGATTTGCCTTTTTTCGCAGGATTAAGCTGAAAGCCTGGTTCCACAATAAGACACGGTCTGATACAGCTCAATTGAGTGAGCTCACATTGGGCAGTCTCAATCTGTCTCTTAAGAGTAATTTCTCTCCTGTGATTAACGAGTCAGCCATTGATGCCTACATGACTGCGGTCAGGTCTGATCTATCACATTATAAAACATCATGTGATAGAAGTACATTCAAGAGCCCTAATCTCACACGGTTGGAGATTGAGGCTATTGAACAACTGAGAAATGATCCCCTCGTTACTGTGATACCCGCAGATAAAGGGGGTGCGGTTGTCGTCTTGGATACCTCCAAATACATTGCGGACATCAGACGACAACTTGATGACTCTGAGGTTTATCTAGCACTCCAGACCGACCCTAAATTTGACATTGCTAGATTAATCAACAAATGGTTAACCAGTTATGGCCGGCATCATTGACAATGATCTCGTTACATTTTGTACTGTTAGCCATCCGGTCACACCGGTGTTATATGTGCTTCCAAAAGTACATAAATCCTTGATTGACCCTCCAGGTCGTCCCATTGTATCGGGCTCTGAGTCCATCTTTAGTAACATCTCCATTTTTTTGGACAAAACGTTACGCAATTATGCATGTGCGGCAGAATCATATATTCAGGATACCACAGAATTTTTATGTAAATTGGAGGATGTCGACCTTGCTGACACACATTCTATAATTCTAGCATCTTTTGATGTGACATCATTATATACTTCGATCGACCATGACCTTGGTGTCAGGGCGGTTAGACGTATGTTGGATTTGTCATCCCTGACTGCAGAAACATGTGATTTTGTTGTTGATCTCCTTAATATCATTCTGAGGCAGAATCATTTTCTTTTTCAGGATGTATTTTACAAACACATAAGGGGTGTGTCTATGGGGTCCAATGAGATGAGATGTTTTGAGGAAGATGCCGTCCATGTGTCCCACCACCGCAGTAAGATACTGAGGTGGTGGAGATATATCGACAACATCTTCCTCATTTGGACTGGTGACTGCTCCGAATTGCTGGATTTCAAGTGTTATCTTAATAGTGTTAACAAGGAGTTACAATTTACCCTTGTACATTCAGACACTGAGATCCAATTCTTGGACACCACTGTCAGATACCATGAGGGACAATTACATACATATTTATTCACTAAACCGACTGATAAGAATAGCCTCCTGCACTTTGAGAGTGGTCATCCACGTAATATGGTGAAGCATCTTCCTTTCTCTCAATTCTTGAGGGCCAAAAGAATTGTCTCTAACCCCAATGTTCTTGATGATACACTTGAGGTTATGGTTGACAAGTTTAAACAGAGGGGTTATCCTCCTAAGCTATTGGAGTCCCAAATTGATAAGGTCCAAGATATCGACAGATGGGATACATTGAAGAGAAAAAGGGTCCCCATAATAGGATTCCTTTCCTTTTATTTCGCGATACACTGAGCACAGTAGTGAGATCAATCGTGTTATTAGGAAACATTGGGGCATTTTGGAAGGCTGTCTGACACAAATTCCTGAATTTAGATTCCCCCCCCCCCTTTATTTTCCTATCGGAGATCCAGGAATTTGCGTGACCAGTTGGTGAGAGCTGACATTGGTCCTGGCCCTGGATTAGTGCAGGGCACATTGGCACAGCGGACCATGGGATGTTTCCCATGTCTAAGCTGTGTCACTTGCAAACATATTTGCAAGGGCAAGACTTTTATACATCCGATGACGGGTGTGAGGTATCCTATCTCTTTTTACCTCACATGCAATTCTAACTTTGTGATTTATGTTTTAAGTTGCCCCTGCAAACTGTTATATGTAGGTGAGACATCCACTGATCTCAAAACCCGTTTAAACAATCACCGATCCACTATCAGGAAGAAACGTCAGGATTTGCCCATTCCCAAACACTTCGTAGATAAGAATCATTCTGAGAAACAATTAAAATGTTGGATTATTGATCATATTCCTTTACCCAGACGTGGAGGTAATAGAATCTTGCTATTAAAAAAGAAGGAATTGTTTTGGATACATAAATTAAATACTTTAAAACCTTATGGTCTGAATATAGATTATAATTTAGGGGTCTATTCGTAAGGGGTTGGTTTGCCCCTTAATGTCCTTTTGTACTTTCTGTTCTGTCTTAGTCCTGTAGTCGTGATGTTATTATGGCTTTTTCCATTTGTTTGTGCTATAGCCCAGGTTGTGCCTTGATAGATATTTTTATAAGTTGTAGAATATATACCATAGCTGTCAGGAGAACCCTGTCTTTGGCTGTGTCAGGAGGTGTGTATGGGGCGGCGATTGAGTGCACGATTGACACGGCAGTGCCGATCGGGCTTACACTGCATGCCCATTATTAGGAGTTGTACCCCCTTGAACAGGAGTGTCCACTTCCTTTTTTTGCTTCCTGCGAGCCGTTATTATAAGAATAGCACAACTTTGGGTTACTTTGCCAGCATCCAACATGGCGCTTCCGGACATGGCCTCATGTGGGCATGCGCGTTGGAACACTGGCAGTCACTTCCGGTCTCGCTGCATCCGAATGGAAAGGTGATGTGGGGGACGTCTACCTCGGGCACGGCGTGACATCATACTATTGAGACGCAACCTGGCGCCTGCGCATTGGTAGGTGATAGACGCCAAGTTTGGCCATTGACCGCATGTGGATGTACGATGGTTCTATGTGGTATGTTACTAGTCTTATCCTTTGCCGCTCCTGCTTTTATTCTAATGTAATTATGATGATACACACCAGCTGATGTATATTGGTGTCACTTATTGAGTTTATTTATTGTTTGCACTGTATCATTATAAATTTTTTGTAACTTATATACAATCATGTGCTGCGCTATTACTGTTATACATTGTACCATGTCACGTCACATTATATTCACTTTTTATACATTTTTTACTGTAATGATCATGTTTATTGATTGCTCCACCCCCTAATCCTGTTTGCTTATTTATACCTTGTGTTACACTTATGTTTTATGTAAGCACAACCCCCACCTGTGGACGTCGGGCCCTCATAGAGTCTGTTTCTGACCATTTGAGCAGACACATGCACGTTTGTGGCCTGCTGGAGGTCATTTTGCAGGGCTCTGGCAGTGCTCCTCCTGTTCCTCCTTGCACAAAGGCGGAGGTAGCATTCCTGCTGCTGGGTTGTTGCCCTCCTACGGCCTCCTCCACGTCTCCTGATGTACTGGCCTGTCTCCTGGTAGCGCCTCCATGCTCTGGACACTACGCTGACAGACACAGCAAACCTTCTTGCCACAGCTCGCATTGATGTGCCATCCTGGATAAGCTGCACTACCTGAGCCACTTGTGTGGGTTGTAGACTCCGTTTCATGCTACCACTAGAGTGAAAGCACCGCCAGCATTCAAAAGTGACCAAAACATCAGCAAGGAAGCATAGGAACTGAGAAGTGGTCTGTGGTCACCACCTGCAGAACCACTCCTTTATTGGGGGTGTCTTGCTAATTGCCTATAATTTCCACCTGTTGTCTATTCCATTTGCACAACAGCATGTGAAATTGATTGTCACTCAGTGTTGCTTCCTAAGTGGACAGTTTGATTTCACAGAAGTGTGATTGACTTGGAGTTACATTGTGTTGTTTAAGTGTTTATTGAGCAATATATATATATATATATATATATATATATATATATATATATATATATAAATTATTTTTTTCTAGTAATGACACATTTATTTTGTGTCATACATGTTTTACAATTAAAAAAAAATATATATAAATCTAATTTAACCTCTATTTCTAAAAAAGTTTGTGACAGGATTTGAATTCTGCATCATAGCCCAGAACTTTAACCACTACACTATATAGCTGTATAGCCAGTCACTAAAACATAAAATATGAGACTTCTACTGTATAGGTCACAGTAGAAGTCTCTCTTTTTTTTTGGTGGGTTTTGAACTAATGGTGGTCGGTGGATTGTGGACTGTTATGGGGGGGATCTGTGAATGACACCGTTATGGTGGGGGGGATCTGTGGATGACACCGTTATGGGGGAGGGGGATCAGTGGATGACACCGTTATGGGGGGGATCAGTGGATGACACCGTTATGGGGGGATAAAATCTGTGGATGACACCGTTATGGGGGGTGAGTCTGTGGATGACACCGTTATGGGGGGGATAAAATCTGTGGATGACACAGTTATGGGGGGTGGGTCTGTGGATGACACCGTTATGGGGGGGGGTCTGTGGATGACAACGTTATGGGGGGTGGGTCTGTGGATGACACCGTTATTGGGGGTGGGTCTGTGAATGACACCGTTATGGGGTGTGTGTCTGTGGATGACACCGTTATGGGGGGATCTATGGATGACACCGTTATGGGGGGGGGATCTGTGGATGACACTGTTATGGGGGGAGGGGATCTGTGGATGACACTGTTATGGGGGAGGGGATCTGTGGATGACACTGTTATGGGGGGATCTGTGGATGACACTGTTATGGGGGGAGGGGATCTGTGGATGACACTGTTATGGGGGAGGGGATCTGTGGATGACACTGCTCAGGGGGGGGGAATCTGTAGATGACACATATATAGCATCTTATGCTACATATGTTTCATCCACAGATCCCCCCATAACACTGTCCTTGTGTAAGTAGTGACCCCCCCAATACAGGGGGTGGAGGCCGGCAACTTGTGTTGGAATCGCGGTGGGTCCCGGTGCAGTCACTGTACTCTATTACACCAGGCCCCGCTCACAGCAGTGTTTATTAAGTGAAGTCATGGGTAAAGCTTTGTTAAGGTATAGCAATCCTCTGCAGCAGTAGTGCACGTAGTATTCACTATGAAACTCCCGTAGTAGGCGGGGCGGCCGGCAGCGTAACGTCACTCACTCTGTCACGCGCCTGCTTTATTCATAAAGTGGGAGGAGCATGCGCGTGAGGAAGTGAGTGACCGGCCAGCCTGCCTGCTACGGGAGATTCGTAGTGAGTACTACGTGTGCTACTGCTGCAGAGGATTGCTATACCATAACAAAGCTTTACCCATGACTTCACTTAATAAATACTGCTGTGAGCGGGGCCTGGTGTAATAGAGTACAGTGACCGCACCGGGCCCCGCTGCGATTCCAACACAAGTTTCCGCCCTCCAGCCCCTCCTCCCTCCCGATACATTGCAAGCTGCGCTGTGCAGCATCACAGCCGGCGATGTATCAGGGCAAATAAAAAATGGCAGCATTCGCCCCATAAGACGCACTGCCATTCCCCCCCACACACACTTTTTTTTTGTGTGTGTGTGTGTGTGTGTGGGTGGAAGGGGTTGCGTCTTATAGGGCGAAAAATACAGTAACTGGCTATGCAGCTATTATAGCTGAGTGGTTAAGTGCGTTGCTTCTAATGCAGAAGGTTGTGAGTTTGAATCCCAGCAGAAACTTTTCTGAAATACAGGCTAAATTAGATTAGACACTGGGGTGTCCCCAAGCACTGACTCCATATATGGACATAGCTATATATGTAGTCAGAGAAGGGACTCCTAAGCCGCAGACTCACACTGAGGGATTCCCCTCACTGTACAGTGATCTTCTGCATAGAAATAGAGGCTAAATTAGATTAAAATACACTGACTCGAGCGCACACGTGGTGTTCGGCCGAGCAGCTCGCTCAACACTAATAAGGAGCCTGTCAGCTCCTGGTCTGATGGAAAAGAAAAACTCTAAAAAGGTGCTACTACAGCAAGTCAGCTCTGTACAGAAAAAAGGACGCCATATTTTTAAGAAAGACCAACTTAAAATAATTTTAGCTCAAAATAAGTACAATGCAATAGTAAAAAAAAAATTACCTCCAAAAGGTGTACGGTACATAACTTTTAATTATTTTACATCTGACAGTTACTATGCCAAACTCCATGGACTAAGGGTGGCGGGACGCATTCTGTCCCCTGCCCTGTGCACCAAAGAAAAGCTTGTCCCGCACCTACAAAGGACTCTTAATAATTTGTACCTTTTTGTTACTTCCTAGGAAAAAACTGCCTTTTTACTTATCTTAGATGCCAAAAACTTCAAAGAGATCGGCCGAGCTGAAGTTCCTGTACAAATGCCTTATGGACTCCATGGATTATTTATGCCACAACATCAATGAGCTCAATCACCGGCTGACCAATGTTTATGCAATGAATATGTATCTACTATTATTATTTCACATCTTCAAGCTTTAATCGAGGATTCTGATTTTGCACTGATTATGGGTTCCTGCCTATAAATGAGTTTCACCTTCAGGTGGCACCCGTGTTTAAAGGGCTTCTGTCACCCCCCAAAAGTCATTTTTAATTTTTAGGCTAATTAAAATCCTTATAGTGCGATTATTCAATATATAGTGCTCCTACCTTTTTCTGTGCCTTAGTTTCTTTAAAAACCACACTTTAATAATATGTTAATTACCTTGCTACCAGCAAGTAGGGCGGTTACTTGCTGTCCACTTTTTACTATCGATAGCCTAGCCTCAGGATATCAGATCAGCGGGGATCTGACTCCCGAAACCCCAGCTGATCAGCTGTTTGAAGAAAAGGCAGAAGTGCCTTCTCTGCCTTGTTTGCCTGCTCGCTACAGAAATTGTAGTTACAAGTATAGGTCCCATTCACTTCCATGGGACGTCTGTCTGTTGGAGTGAATAGGATAGAGCCGTCCCATAGAAATGAATGGGGACGCCATACTTGTAATTACACTGCAATTCCTGTGGTGAGGAGGTAAACAGAGCAGAGAAGGCAGCACAGCCTTCTCTTCAAACAGGTAATCAGCTGGGGTGTCTGGAGTCAGACCCCCGCCGATAAGATATTGATGAACTATCCTGAGGATAAATCAGGTTTTTATTTTCTTTTGGTTTAAGTCTGATCTCTAGTGGTTGTTTTCTTGTAAGACAGGTTACAATTCCCCAAGACTTGCCTTATTGGTTTATGCATGAAAAAGTTGCGCACGTGACTGGAAAAAAGTTGCATCTCTATCTCTTTCAATGTAAAAAATTGCAGAAGTTCTCACTCAAAACAGACAGGAAAAATAAGCCTGGTCAGGAGCGGAGTAGAAATACGTTTTTGCGCCTAATTCAGGTGCAAAAACGGTGCACCTAAATAAATAGGTTGGAAAAATATTGCAAAAGCTTGAAAACTTCTGAATTAGTCTTAAAAGTTAAAATAGGCGCAAATTCCTCCGAAACAGGCACAAAATAAGTTGGTATATGAGTAGGGATGAGCGAACCCGAACCCCATTGAAGTCAATGAGGACCCGAACATCATTTTATCGGAAAATAATAGCATTGTTAAAGGATAACTGTCACACTTAGACCCTAATTTCAATTTTCATATATGTAGTTACTAATAACATGATATTCCAGAATCAGTTACTATTAGACTGACTTACCCCATATTTAATAAGATTCAGCCCTTAGCAACCAGTCTGCATAAAACCGCAATTTCACTATTCAGTTAAGATGGCCGCCACTGCCCTCACCCTGAGGCTAATCCCACCTGCCCTCACTACCCACAATGCATTGAGGTCCTCACATGCACTAGCCAGTAACAATAGCCCCCCAAAAGTGTCAGTAACCAGAGCCCTCCCCCTAAAGGGTTAATCTCCTGCAGCACAAAGGGGTCCTCTTACCCAGGGGCGTAGCTAGAAATGTATGGGCCCCATAGCAAAAAAAAAATTCTGCCCCCCCCCCAGCCCCCACATATCTATCGGGCCTCCCACCACCCCTTCCAGAGCTCCCACCCAAACACCCATCCTAGATCTCCCACCGCCATGAGCAGTTTCACACTTGCAAGTAGTTTCACACTTGCGGCAGGATGGATCCAACAGGCTGTTCAGCCGGTTGGATCCGCCCTGCCGCCACTCCATCCCCATTGACTATAATGGGAACGGGGACGGAGCTCCGGTGCAGCGCGGCAGTGTGCGGTGAAAGGCTGGCGGCCGACAAAAAAGTCTGACTTTTTTGTCCGGTGGCCTCTCACCGCGCAGTGCCGTGCTGCACCGGAGCTCTGCCCCCATCCCCATTATAGTCAATGGGGACGGAGCAGCGGTCCAGCGAAATATCGGCAGGACGGATCCGACAGGCTGAACAGCCTGCCGGATCCGTCCTGCCGCAAGTGTAAAAGTACCCTTAGTCTGTCATATAAGAGTGTGCCCCCCCAAAAGAAGGAAGGGGCGCCCTCCTTATCACTGCTGGCAACTCTTTTTAAAGGGGTTCTGCACTTCCTCTGGATAGATCATCAGCTTCTGATCGGCGGGGGTCCAACACCCGGGACCCCCGCCGATACCTGCAAGGATAAGGAGGGCACCCCTTGCTTCTGGGGGCCCCACTCTTCAGGCAGCTCTTTTTAACTTAAAGGGAACCTGTCATCGGGATTTTGGGTATAGAGCTGAGGACATGGGTTGCTAGATGGCTGCTAGCACATCCACAATATCCAGTCCCCATAGCTCTGTGTGCTTTTATTGTGTAAAAAAACCGATTTGATACATATGCAAATTAACGTAAAAGAGTCATATCTTACTTGTGTGACCGGAGAAGAGTCATATTTTCAAGCTCTGACTCATCTCAGGGTAATTTGCATATGTATCAAATCGTTTTTTTTACACAATAAAAGCACACAGAGCTATGGGGACTGGATATTGCGGATGTGCTAGCGGCCATCTAGCAACCCATGTCCTCAGCTCTATACACAAAATCCCAGTGACAGGTTCCCTTTAAGAATTTAGATCAAGTATCTCAGAAACTTCTTTCTCACTTTCTTAAATCCCCAGCAAAAAATGCGTACAATGGAGGATGTCGGCGCGGTCCACATGCACCACAAAGGCATCCTACACAAAATGGAGCATTGTCTGGATGAAAATATATAAATCACAGAAAAAAATAAAATAAAAAAATGCACCAAACGGATATGCCACTGACTATACTGGCTAGTCATACAAGCAGATATTAAAAGCTGAGACTTTTGCCAATATATTCCTGTCAGGAACACATCGGAGCCCCTCATGCACCACGTCACGGTCTCTCAGCATGGCAAGGGGCCCTACCACTAAGCTACCGGTCTGAAGGTGATGAAATCCAGCTCACAGCCAAGCTTTCACACAACCGCATAGCAGGACAACTAATACAATGTGAATAAAGCAAGACTGTAAGCCACACCCACATCAGACCGTGTACTACAGGCCCCAAAAATTATACATTCAGCGTACATAAAAGAACAAGTAAGGCCGAATGCACGCGGCCGTGTTCCGCGTCCGAGAGCGGTCCGTGGTATGCCGGGCTGAATTCCTGTTCAGAGCAGGAGCGCACGGCGTCATTGGTTGCTATGACGCCGTGTGCTTCATGCCGCCGCTGCACTACAATAATACACTCGTATAGTGTATTACTGTAGTGCAGCGGCGACATGAAGCGCAGGGCGTCATAGCAACCAATGACGCCGTGCGCTCCTGCTCTGAACAGGAATCCAGCCCGGCATACCACGGACCGCTCTCGGACGCGGAAACACTCAGTAGTGCTTCCATGGGCTTCCGTTCCACATCTCCTGGATTGCGGACCCATTGAAGTGAATGGGTCCGCAATCTGTGATGCACACGGCCGGTGCCCGTGTATTGCGGACCGTATGTGTGCGGACCGTATGTGTGCGGTCGTGTGCATGAGCCCTTAGAGTCGTAAATAGGCTAAAAAAGTGTCTAAAACAGGTTAATAAA